>NC_041391.1:29632121-29637594 GCF_002162155.2 Triticum dicoccoides
GTCGCCCGCGCCCTTGCCCCGACGCGCGCCGCCCCGTCCCGCCCTCGCCGTCATCCGCGCCTCTGCCCCGACCCCGCCATCCTCGCCGCAGCTTGGTCCGGCCGCCGGCGCCCTCCTTTTTCATTTTTTTTCATATATATATGCTTGTTTTATATTTTTTTTGTATGAATGTATGTATTTTTTCAATTGTAATATGCATGGTGTTTTCAATTGTTCTCTGATTTAGTACATTAATTTTAGGTTAGTTTCATTTTTAGAAAATTTTATATATTTAGGACGAAGGAAGAGAAGGAAGAAACGAAGAAGAAGAAAAAAGTTTTATATATGCAAAAGTTACATTTTTAGAAAAGTTTTATATATCTAGCTAGAAAGAAGGAAGAAGAAGAAAAAGAAGGAGAGGAAAAAGGAAAATAAGAAGAGGAAGAAAGGAGAAGAAGAGGAGAGGAAGAAGAGGAGAAATAAATAAGAAGAGGAAAAAAGAAGAAAAAGAAGAGGAGAAGAAGAAAGAAATAGAGGAGAAGAAGAAAAAATAGAAAATATTCTATTTTTTCTTCTTCTCCTCTATTCCTTTCTTCTTCTCCTCTTTTTTTCTTCTTTTTTTTCTTCGATCTTCTCCTCTGTCATCGTCGATATACCCCTCCCAATAACTTCAACATGAGGGGGGGGGGTCCATATACCCCCTCCCGATAACTTCAATACGTGGGGGGGTCGATATACCCCCTCCTCGATAACATTAATTTCTCCCGTGTATGTATCTCGTCGTTGTCGATATTACCCCCTTGAAGCGTTGTCGATATTATCCCGGGTCGAAGGTTCTAGGGGCGAGGGATCGAGGGTTCCAGGATCGTCTAGGGGTCGAGGGTTCCAGGGTCGTCGAGGGTTCAAGGGGTCGAGGATCGCCGAGGGGTCGAGAGGGTTCCTATAGTGTCAAAGTATTGAAGAAATCCATGGCTTCATCATTAGCCGGAAGTAACCATGGCATGATGGTACGAAGTCCTCCAAAGTTATTCTGGAATGGAGTCCCGGATAGGATAATTTGCCTTTTTGTACGAATTTCAGCAAAGGCCTTCCAAATAACGATATTCGGAAGGTTCTTGCTGAACTTTGTACCAAAAAGCGAATTATCCTATCTGGGACTCCGTTCCAAAATAACTTTGGAGAGCTTCGTACCATCATGCACCTGTTACTTTCGCCTAACGATGAAGACATGGTTTTGTTGAATCCTTTGACACTAGGCAACCTCCCGACCCCTCGGCGATCCTCGACCCCTTGACCGTCGACCGCTCGGCGATCCACGACCCTCTACCCTACCGCGGGCATCGATGCCCACGTCACTTGTGGGACATAGATGTAGTGTTCAACGCCGACCCCCTCCCGATAGCTTCAACACGTGGGGGGTCGATATTACCCCCTCCTAGCTTGAAGCGTTCTCGAGGCCACCCCCTAACCCTTGAAGCGTTGTCGAGGCCATCCCAAGCCCTAGAGAAGCAGCATCGAGGCCACTAATATGATTCCTTATTGTGATTAGCTAGCTAGTTCTACGTTTTCCACTAATATATCCATATCTGCCATGTTTGAATAATAATTGCCATGTTGTAAATATTTGTAGAAACTATGGACACCCCCCGAGACGAAGCACAAGAAGCGTTGTTGAGGGATATAATCGCACAAGGAAGTGATGCCGTCTCCTCGTTGATGTTTCTCAACGACAACGATGGTCTGGAAGGAGAGGGTGAAGAAGCAGCTGGCTATGATTTACATGGCTCCGATAACCCAATGCCAGTGCAAGAAGGAGAGGGTGAAGAAGTAGACCGTGAGGACGGCTCCGGTGATCACCAAACCTAGTCCGGCCAGGTATATATATTAGTTAAGCCTGTGCTGACTAGCTAATTGATGCATTCATTGTTTTGGTATGTACACATATTAATTAACTCTCGTCTTTGTTCTTTTTTCTAGCCCTCCGGATCGAGCACAACTTCGGTAAAGAGACGAGGCCCGAAGATCAGAGATGACTGGCCCGCATTTGTGGCCCACAAGACATCGGAAAAGAGTAAAAAGATGTCGATGACAAACAAGAGAAATGCTGAGAAGAAGAAGCTTCACCATCGCACGGGGTCAGGTGGCTACCTCGTAGCCCGGCCTAAGTGGGCCAAGGCTGAGAATGATCTGCTTGATAAAGGGATCGAACCAGAGACAATGAACTGGCCAGAACGTTGCCGGACTTGGTTCTGTGGGGCCGGCGGATCCTTGGACCCTATAACAGGGAAGTGCATTTGGACGGACGAACAATTGGACATACCAGTCAAGAGGCTTCAGCAATATATCGAAGCAGCGCAGCAAGGGACGTTCGTTCCAGACAGGGAGAAGGACGAGCTCACAATGGCCCTCGGCAATCCTGAGCACCCTGGACGGACACGAGGCACGCCAGGCTCCGTTTCGTGGAAGGCTGGATTTCCGGACGCAGGGGGTTACAAAACCCAGGAGAGGAGGAAGAAACTGGAGCAGAGCCAACTGCAGGCGCTGCACGAAAGGGTAATGGGGCTAGAGGAATGAGAAGCAGATCGCAGCAAACGACCTGCCAAAGCTTCCCCCGAAGCTACCCCGCCATCTCAGCGGAGAAGCAGCGTGGCTTCCACCAAGCTGCTTCAGCCAGAGCATGCCTTGACGGCTCCTGCCAGCTATCCCGTGGATGCTATCACAGATGCTGAAAATTGCCACCTTATGGCGCAATGGAGCAATTTGAAGGTCAAGGCGGCTGTTGGCTCTGTTTATCCTACTAAACCCGACTCAACTTTTCACTGCCGGCCGATTCCAGAAGGATATGCTAAGGTGATGGTCGATGAAATAACGGAGGGATTTGAGGACCTCTGGCTTGACCACCCTACCGGTGAAGGCGAGTATCGGCTGGGTTCTGCTCTGAAGACTCCATGCCTATGGCGGAAGGATCTCATCAACCTTCCGAACTGGACGCCTCCGCCTCCTCCTCCTCCTCCGGCGAGTCAGGGCACTCCGCCTCCTCCACCGCCTCCTCCTCCGGCGAGTGACGATCAGGGCACTCGGCCGGCTCCTTCTCCGGTGCGTGGCGGCACTCCGCCTCCTTCTTCGCCTGCGCCGGCGCGCCCGAGCAGCTAGCCTCCTCCTTCTCTGCCTCGTCAGCAAGGGTGGAAGAGACCCGCCGCCGCTCCGGCTGCTCCGGCACGTCGCAGTCCTTCTCCTCCGCCTCGTAAGCAAGGAAAGAAGACATCCGCTCCGTCTACTCTGCCGGCGTCTAGCAGTACAGCCAAAGGCGGGAGGAGATACAGATTCGGTCCTTCTCTGAAGACTCCAGAGAAGTTACCGTACGAGAGGAGCGAGGAGGAAAACGCGAAGATCGCGCAGACCGAAGTGGATGACTGGTTTCAAGGGTTGAAAGCAAAGAGACATCCACCTCCAGAGGAGAAGGTAGATCCGGTGAAAGCGAAGCGCACTCTGGCTGCCCTGACAAAACTACCCAAGTCTCCGCCGAAAGGCAACTATGAGCGCATTATTGGAAAGGCATTTGCCGAAGCGGAGAGGTCGGGAAGTATTAAAAGTGATCAAAGGATGAAAGAACGACGAGCTGGGAAACAAATTGCCCAGCTCGGCGAACAAGCGAAGCAATCGTGCCCCCCGCTCAAGGTGCCTGCTAGCGACATCGTCGATCCGAGGATGGTGCCCGGTTATGGCAATCCTGCAGATTACCTGCCCGACGATGTACATTATGATATCTTGGAGGTGCAGATACAAAGATACGAGTACGGGAAGCCTCTCGTCAAAGATGAAAGTTCTCTATCAACGATGATGCGAAGATTGCATGATTGGTACATGAAAACCTGCAAAGAGTCTGAGGGGAGGAGTACTTTGTATGCGAGAGTTAAAAAGGAGCATGACCTCCTTGGAATTGAACTATTGCCTATTCCATTTGAGGAGTTCTATCAGTTTTTCAATCAATTGGCCATCGATAAAGCAACGGTCACCTCCTACTGCCTGTAAGTAGTACTACTTCCGTCATTAAGTCTCTCTATATAACTCAGCTCTTTCATTGCATGTATTTATAATTATCCTTACCATATTATGCAGATTGAAGATCGCCGAATTGAAGAAAAGACAAGTGGGAGATATTGGGTTCATTAACACGTATCTCATAGATGCAACTGAGGTTCAATATCGTGCCCAAGAAACCGAGGCCAACTTGCTACGATCGTTGGAAATAAATGAACACAAAGATATAATACTCTTTCCTTACAACTTCAAGTGAGTGTTACTGTCTTGTGGCATATTCGGTTTCCTTATTAGTCCAGGTTATAGTAATGTAATATTGATGAGTTATGCATGTGTGCGCAGCTACCACTATATTCTCCTAAAGATTAAGCTTGAGAAGGGAGTAGTAACTGTCTTAGACTCCAAGCGAAAAGATCCCAAGGAGTATGCGGACATGACTGAAATGCTCGAGAAGTAAGTTAAATCGATCATTATCCACCATATCAGCAACTTTGTTCATTTCTGATATTAAGTAATTGTTTTCTTTGTATGGCAGGGCTTGGAGAAAATTCACCAAAAAAGCTCCGGGACTACCGAATAAGCTGCAATTTAGGCACCCGAAAGTAAGTACTATATAGTAGCATATTCCAGGCATCTCCTAGTTATTCAAGCGCTAGTTTTATCAATACCATTTAGCATGCTTGCTAATTATCAGTTTGATTGACCTCTATTTCTTGTAAAGTGGTTGTGGCAGGAACAAGGAAATGATTTCTGTGGATACTACATTTGCGAGTTCATCCGCCACACGACCTGTGAGCGGGGCTACTCCGACAAACAATATGAAGTGCATAAATAACAATATTCACAATTTTATTTTATTACCATCATTTGTGTTGAGTTTCATTCATTCATATATATATATATATATATATATATATATATATATATTAACCCCCTTCTTAAAATTAGATGTTTCGGATGCGGGATGAACTCCTAGCACCAGATCGCATGTGAGCAATTCAAGAGGAATTGGCGGCATTCTTTCTTGACCACGTGATCGCTGAAGACGGAGAATACTATGTGGACCACGCGTCCGTATTTTAGGAGATTATATATTTGTAAAAGATAATTATTGTATATATGTAGCCGGTAGTGTCGGATAGATATACGAGAACTTGTTGTTCGACCAATCTCTCGGAGAAGGAGAGGTGGTCGATATCACTTCTCTCTGTATGCATATATGTTCATGACGATCTTCTGTTTGCTTACTAGCTAGCTAGCGTGTCTAGCTAGTCCTCTCTTTACGTATGTATGGTACGTAGCGTCGACCAAGCACGGACAAAAGAGAGGACACTTCTCTCTAGCTATTAATTAGCTAGCTATAGCACAATATATGAAACACCTAAATTAACCCCCCAAAACCCCCCAACCCCCCCCCCCTTTAAAAAAAACAAAAACCCCAGCCACAGAAATG
>NC_041391.1:29637895-29638832 GCF_002162155.2 Triticum dicoccoides
TGGCGTTACAGGACCATGCCAGCCATCACCACCACATATGTTCTCACCAGTTTACCCGGACGTCCAACAAGCTGGCGGAGTACCACCCATCCATTGGAGAACCAAGTGGACTCCGGTCCTTTCCCTTCTTAGAAGTCCTTCCCCTGAATCGAGAGTGAAATGTGCCATTAGTGCATTAACTCAAAGTGGTTGCACATTTTAGGCCATGAGCTCGAACCCGATCAATTTAGTCCATAAAATCTTTTATTTGATGAAATATGACCAAAAGCGACTTACTAAAAAACAGTCCACATAGCTGCCGCGTTGGCGTTCCTAGACTATTCGCAAACTAACTAATCTTATAGGTCCTTTTTTGCAAGATTACCAACCAGGGCAACCCGTGTTAGGCTTCATTGACGTGTGCTGCAAAAACTTAAAGAGCACATACGACTCGATCCAAAGACCTGAGCCCATGGAACTATGCTTGCCAAGGCTAGTCATAGTGGAAGTAACTTAACTAGTCGAATGCCCATGAGCGTTGGTAATCTGTGTGGAGTAAAAACAATGGTATGCTATAATTTGTAGATGCATGAATAATAATATCATCTTTCAAATATGTTTATGTAGTATCCTAAAGTGAAACATCAAACACCAAAAAAAGGGAAGCGCGAAAAATAAATAAACATCACATGGCTTTGTGTTCATAAAAGACACGCGCTACAATTAATTAGAAGCATGCAGCTGGCGGATGGAGTGGCTAGCAGCACTTGATCATGGCTCCAAGGTCGCCAGTTTGAATCCCGGTAGCGTGCCGTTTATTTTTGTGACTTTTTACGTCCTACTATGTTTCCGTTCCTATTAGTGGGCCGGCCCAGTAGCGGGTCCTCTCCCATGCAACGTACATACAAACGTGGGTTTGTCAAATGTCCATATTACCGTTTACAGCTTTAGGGAAAGG
>NC_041391.1:29638936-29687946 GCF_002162155.2 Triticum dicoccoides
GGGCTCTGATAGATATGGTCCCCGTTTGCTGAGTATTGACTGTCATTGCGTGTAATTTGTTCTGCCCATGTGATCACTAAATCACCAACCAACTAAGTTGTATTTTGTATTTAGATCACCCGAACTTGCGTAGCTATGTTGGTGCTAATCGTAGATATTTTCTATTTTCAACATTTTCTGCTTCCAGTTTTGATGAGTAATGTTGAGATAGCAATAATTTCAAACTTCTTACTACACAAAGATTCTAATGTGTGGAGTATATTCCATTTGCTTCTACTGTACTTTGCTTATGTAGATACTGTTTTCTTAGTTTTTAGTGAATTTGGAGAGTAAGTGGTAGAAACATCTATATATGTGCTTCTTCAGTCCAGAGCTTATTTTTGCCAGAACCATGCTTCCAAATATATGTTTTATCCATATGTGCTTAATATGTACAGATGGACTGCAGCACTACGAGCATGCTTCTTGATTTATATATTTATGTCTCTGAAGTAAACAAATCATCAATCTTCGAGGATCTCGGATTCCGAAAGGAAGCACGTAGCTGGAAGCAAACTGAATCGTTTGATGCAAACTTGTGTTTTGCGGGCAACGTTGGAAGCGAACTTAATTGTAATAGAAAACGGAGCAATCCTGCCGTAGTGTGCTAATGAACCGTCATGTGGGGAATATATCTGGCTGTCCGTTTTGTTCAGAAGGAGCAGAAGATCTCGCGCATATGCTGTTTAAATGTGCTAGAACGCAAGAAGTGTGGAGATCTCTGGGAGTTGCAGACGATATAAATTTTGCTCGTCAAATGGATCGAGCGAGTTCAGCAACTATAGAGTTTTTTCTCTGTGATACCTATTTTCGACGACAATATAATGGTGTGCTTGAGCTACCGGAGTTGTTTACCACAGCATGTTGGTATATTTGGTGGCAACGGAGACAGTTTGTGCCGGGTGAGGAGGCTGCCTCTCCAGCACGAACGGCTGTAGCAGTGGCAGCCATATCTCTGAACTATGCCCGTGGAGCACAAACAAAAATGACACCAAAAGTGAACACCTGGCCGGGGTTTTTTGCTGGTCAGATAGTCATTAACGTCGATGCGTCGTTCAGAGAAGGAGATTATGCAGGATCTTATGGAGTGGTCATCCGTGACTATCGTGGAAACTTCATGTCTGCAGCGACAGCAACACTCGATCATGTACCTGATGTTGAGACAGCTGAAGCTGCGGCTATATTAGAAGGAATGAAGCTAGCAAAGAAAACAGGGTGCCATAATGTCATAGTAAGATCAGATAATATCACGCTGGTGGAGGCACTCAAACTGAATGGAGGCTATTCTATGGTGGCAGCGCCGGTGTTGGATGAATGTCGTAGTTATCTCGAAGATTTTGGGAAGTTTACTATTGAGCATTGTATTAGAGAGTCGAATAATGTAGCTCATGAGTTAGCATGTTGGGGTCGTGCCAATAATCCATCTCGATGGGTTCACTGAAGGAAATATGCCCTAGAGGCAATAATAAAGTTATTATTTATTTCCTTATATCATGATAAATGTTTATTATTCATGCTAGAATTGTATTAACCGGAAACATAATACATGTGTGAATACATAGACAAACAGAATGTCACTAGTATGCCTCTACTTGACTAGCTCGTTAATCAAAGATGGTTATGTTTCCTAACCATGGACAAAGAGTTGTTATTTGATTAACGGGATCACATCATTAGGTGAATGATCTGATTGACATGACCCATTCCATTAGCTTAGCACCCGATCGTTTAGTATGTTGCTACTGCTTTCTTCATGACTTATACATGTTCCTGTGACTATGAGATTATGCAACTCCCGTTTACCAGAGGAGCACTTTGTGTGCTACCAAACGTCACATAGTAACTGGGTGATTATAAAGGTGCTCTACAGGTGTCTGCGAAGGTACATGTTGGGTTGGCGTATTTCGAGATTAGGTATTGTCACTCCGATTGTCGGAGAGGTATCTCTGGGCCCTCTCGGTAATACACATCACTTAAAGCCTTGCAAGCATTGCAACTAATGAGTTAGTTGTGGGATGATGTATTACGGAACGAGTAAAGAGACTTGCCGGTAACGAAATTGAACTAGGTATTGGATACCGACGATCGAATCTCGGGCAAGTAACATACCGATGACAAAGGGAACAACGTACGTTGTTATGCGGTTTGACCGATAAAGATCTTCGTAGAATATGTAGGAGCCAATATGAACATCCAGGTTCCACTGTTGGTTATTGACCAAGAATAGTTCTAGGTCATGTCTACATAGTTCTCGAACCCGTAGGGTCCGCACGCTTAAGGTTTCGATGACAGTTATATTATGAGTTTATGAGTTTTGATGTACCGAAGGAGTTCGGAGTCCCGAATGAGATCAGGGACATGACGAGGAGTCTCGAAATGGTCGAGACGTAAAAATCGATATATTGGACGACTATATTCGGACATCGGAAAGGTTCCGAGTGATTCGGGTATTTTTCGGAGTACCGGAGAGTTACGGGAATACGTATTGGGCCTTATTGGGCCATACGGGAAAGAAGGAAAAGGGCCTCAAGGGTGGCCGCACCCCTCCCCTTGGTCTGGTCCGAATTGGACTAGGG
This sequence comes from Triticum dicoccoides, assembly GCF_002162155.2. Taxonomy (NCBI): domain Eukaryota; kingdom Viridiplantae; phylum Streptophyta; class Magnoliopsida; order Poales; family Poaceae; genus Triticum; species Triticum dicoccoides. The sequence continues at coordinate 29,641,552 of NC_041391.1, forward strand.
AAGGGGGGCGCCCCCTTCCTTCCTTCTCCTTTTCCCTTCCTCTTTTCTTATTCCATATGGGAGGTGGAATCCTACTAGGACTCTCCACACTTGGTGCGCCCCCTCCTAGGGCCGGCCTCCTCCTCCCTTGCTCCTTTATATACGGGGGCAGGGGGCACCCCATAGACACACAAGTTGATCATCGTGATCGTTCCTTAGCCGTGTGTGGTGCCCCCCTCCATCATATTCCACCTCGGTCATATCGTCGTGGAGTTTAGGCGAAGCCCTGCGCCGGTAGAACATCATCATCATCACCACGCCATCGTGCTGACGGAACTCATCCCCGACACCCTACTGGATCGGAGTCCGGGGATCGTCATCGAGCTGAACGTGTGCAGAACACGGAGGTGCCGTACGTTCGGTACTTGGATCGGTCGGATCGTGAAGACGTACGACTACATCAACCGCGTTGTCATAACGCTTCCGCTTACGGTCTACGAGGGTACGTGGATAATACTCTCCCCTCTCGTTGCTGTGCATCACCATGATCTTGCGTGTGCGTAGAAATTTTTTGAAATTACTATGTTCCCCAACAGTGGCATCCGAGCCTGGTTTTATGCGTTGATGTTATATGCACGAGTAGAACACAAGTGAGTTGTGGGCGATACAAGTCATGCTGCTTACCAGCACGTCATACTTTGGTTCGGCGATATTGTGAGATGAAGCGGCCCGGACCGACATTACGCGTACGCTTACGCGAGACTGGTTTCACCGCTGCGAGCACTCGTTGCTTAAAGGTGACTGGCGGGTGTCTGTCTCTCTCACTTTAGTTGAACCGAGTGTGGCTACGCCCGGTCCTTGCGAAGGTTAAAACAGCACCAACTTGACAAACTATCGTTGTGGTTTTGATGCGTAGGTAAGAACGGTTCTTGCTCAGCCCTTAGCAGCCACGTAAAACTTGCAACAACAAAGTAGAGTACGTCTAACTTGTTTTTGCAGGGCATGTTGTGATATGATATGGTTAAGACGTGATGCTATATTTTATTGTATGAGATGATCATGTTTTGTAACCAAGTTACCGGCAACTGGCAGGAGCCATATGGTTGTCGCTTTATTTTATGAAATGCAAACGCCATGTAATTGCTTTACTTTATCACTAAGCGGTAGCGATAGTCGTAGAAGCAATAGTTGGCGAGACGACAACGATGCTACGATGGAGATCAAGGTGTCGCGCCGGTGATGATGGTGATCATGATGGTGCTTCAGAGATGGAGATCACAAGCACAAGATGATGATGGCCATATCATATCACTTATATTGATTGCATGTGATGTTTATCCTTTATGCATCTTATCTTGTTTTGATTGACAGTAGCATTTTAAGATGATCTCTCACTAAAAATTATCAAGAAGTGTTCTCCCTGAGTATGCACCGTTGCCAAAGTTCGTAGTGCCCAGACACCACGTGATGATCGGGTGTGATAAGCTCTATGTCCATCTACAACGGGTGCAAGCCAGTTTTGCACACGCAGAATACTCAGGTTAAACTTGACAAGCCTAGCATATGCAGATATGGCCTCGAAACACGGAGACCGAAAGGTCGAGCGTGAATCATATAGTAGATATGATCAACATAGTGATGATCACCATTGAAAACTACTCCATCTCACGTGATGATCAGTTATGGTTTAGTTGATTTGGATCACGTGATCACTTAGATGACTAGAGAGATGTCTGTCTAAGTGGGAGTTCTTTAGTAATATGATTAATTGAACTTAAATTTGTCATGAACTTAGTCCTGGTAGTATTTTGCAAATTATGTTGTAGATCAATAGCTCGCGTTGTTGCTTTCATATGTTTATTTTGATATGTTCCTAGAGAAAATTGTGTTGAAAGATGTTAGTAGCAATGATGCGGATTGGATCCGTGATCTGAGGTTTATCCTCATTGCTGCACAGAAGAATTATGTCCTTAATGCACCGCTAGGTGACAGACCTATTGCAGGAGCAGATGCAGACGTTATGAACATTTGGCTAGCTCAATATGATGACTACTTGATAGTTTAGTGCACCATGCTTAAACGGCTTAGAATCGGGACTTCAAAGACGTTTTGAACGTCATGGACCATATGAGATGTTCCAGGAATTGAAGTTAATATTTCAAGCAAATAACCGAGTTGAGAGATATGAAGTCTGCAACAAGTTTTATAGCTAAAATATGGAGGAGAATCGCTCAACTAGTGAGCATGTGCTCAGATTGTCTGGGTACTTCAATCGCTTGAATCAAGTGGGAGTTAATCTTCCAGATAAGATAGTGATTGACAGAATTCTCTAGTCACCATCACTAAGTTACTAGAACTTCGTGATGAACTATAGTATGCAAGGGATGACGAAAACAATTCCCAAGCTCTTCGCGATGCTAAAATCGGCGAAGGTATAAATCAAGAAAAACATCAAGTGTTGATGGTTGACAAGACCACTAGTCTCAAGGAAAAGGGCAAAGGGAAGAAGGGGAACTTCAAGAAGAATGGCAAACAAGTTGCTGCTCGAGTGAAGAAGCCCAAGTCTGGACCTAAGCCTGAGACTAAGTGCTTTTGCTGCAATGGAACTGGTCACTGGAAGCGGAACTACCCCAAGTATTTGGCGGATAAGAAGGATGGCAAAGTGAACAAAGGTATATTTGATATACAGATTATTGATGTGTATTTTACTAGTGTTCGTAGCAACCCCTCGGTATTTGATACTAGTTCAGTTGCTAAGAGTAGTAACTCGAAACGGGAGTTGCAGAATGAACAGAAACTAGTTGAAGGGGAAGTGACGATGAGTGTTGGAAGTAGTTCCAGGATTGATATGATCATCATCGCACACTCCCTATACTTTCGGGATTAGTGTGAAACCTAAATAAATGTTATTTGGCGTTTGCGTTGAGCATAAATATGATTTGATCATGTTTATTGTAATACGATTATTCATTTAAAGTCAAAGAATAATTGTTGTTCTGTTTACATGAATAAAACCTTCAATGGTCATACACGCAATAAAAATAGTTTGTTGGATCTCGATCGTAGTGATACACATATTCATAATATTGATGCCAAAAGATGCAAAGTTAATAATGATAGTGCAACTCATTTGTGGCACTGCCATTTAGGTCATATTGGTGTAAAGCGCATGAAGAAACTCCATGCTGATGGGATTTTGGAATCACTTGATTATGAATCACTTGATGCTTGCGAACCATGCCTTATGGGCAAGATGACTAAAGACTCTGTTCTCCGGAACAATGGAGCGAGCAAATGACTTATTGGAAATAATACATACTGATGTATGCGGTCCGATGAGTGTTAAAGCTCACGGCAAGTATCGTTATTTTCTGACCTTCACAGATGATTTGAGCAGATATGGGTATATCTACTTGATGAAACACAAGTCTGAAACATTTGAAAAGTTCAAAGAATTTCAGAGAGAAGTGAAGAATCATCGTAACAAGAAAATAAAAGTTTCTACGATATGATCGCAGAGGTAAAATATTTGAGTTACGAGTTTGGCCTTCAGTTAAAACAATGTGAAATAGTTTCACTACTCACGCCACCTGGAACACCACAGTGTAATGGTGTGTCCAAACGTCATAACCGTATTTTATTAGATATGGTGCGATCAATGATGTCTCTTACCGATTTACCACTATCGTTTTGGGGTTATACATTAGAGACAACTGCATTCACGTTAAAAAGGGCACCATATAAATCCGTTGAGACGACACCGTATGAACTATGGTTTAGCAAGAAACCAAAGTTGTCGTTTCTTAAAGTTTGGGTTGCGATGCTTATGTGAAAAGGTTTCAACATGATAAGCTTGAACCAAATCAGAAAAGTGCGTCTTCATAGGATACCCAAAATGTTGGGTACACCTTCTATCACAGATCCGAAAGGCAAGACATTCGTTGCCAAGAATGGATCCTTTCTAGAGAAGGAGTTTCTCTCGAAAGAAGTGAGTGGGAGGAAAGTAGAACTTGATGAGGTAATTGTACCTTCTCCCTTATTGGAAAGTAGTTTATCACAGAAATCAGTTCCAATGATTCCTACACCAATTAGTGAGGAAGTTAATGATGATGATCATAAAACTTCAGATCAAGTTGCTACCAAACCTCGTAAGTCTTCCAGAGTAAGATCCGCACCAGAGTGGTACGATAATCATGTTCTGGAAGTCATGTTACTAGACCATGATGAACCTACGAACTATGAGGAAGCAATGATGAGCCCAGATTCCGCAAAATGGCTTGAGGCCATAAAATCTGAGATAGGATCCATATATAAGAACAAAGTGTGGACTTTGGTTGACCTGCTCGATGATCAGCAAGTCAAGTTAAATAAATGGATCTTCAAGAGGAAGACGGACACTGATAGTAGTGTTACTATCTACAAAGCTCGACTTGTTACAAAAGGTTTTCGACAAGTTCAAGGTGTTGAAAACGATGAGTTTTTCTCACTCGTAACGATGCTTAAGTCTGTCCGAATCATGTTAGCAATTGCCACATTTTATGAAATCTGGCAAATGGATGTCAAAAACTGCATTCCTTAATGGATTTATTAAAGAAGAGTTGCATATGATGCAACCAGAAGGTTTTGTCAATCCTAAAAATGCTAACAAAATGTGCAAGCTCCAACGATCCATCTATGGACTGGTGCAAGCATCTCAGAGTTGGAATACACGCTTTGATAAGTTGATCATAGCATATAGTTTTATACAGACTTGCGGTGAAGCCTGTATTTACAAGAAAGTGAGTGGGAGCACTACAGCATTTCTGATAAGTATATGTGAATGACATATTGTTGATCGGAAATAATGTAGAATTACTCTACAAAGCATAAAGGAGTATTTGAAAGGAGTTTTTCAAAGAAGGACCTCAGTGAAGCTGCTTACATATTGAGCATCAAGATCTATAGAGATAGATCAAGACGCTTGATAAGTTTTTTTTCAATAAGTACATACCTTGATAAGATTTTGAAGTAAGTTCAAAATGGAGCAGTCAAAGAAAGAGTTCTTACATGTGTTACAAGGTGTGAGATTGAGTAAGACTCAAAACCCGACCACGTCAGAAGATAGAAAAAGAATGAAAGTCATTCCTATGCATCAGCCATAGGTTCTATAAAGTATGACATGCTGTGTACCAGATCTATTGCATACCCTACCACTAAGCTTGGCAAGGGAGTGCAATAGTGATCTAGGAGTAGATCAATGGACAGCGGTCAAAATTATCCTTAGTGGAATAAGGATATGTTTCTCGATTATGGAAGTGACAAAAGGTTCGTCGTAAAAAGTCACGTCGATGCAAGTTTTGACACAGATATGGATGACTCTAAGTCTCGATCTAGATACATATTGAAAGTGGGAGCAATTAGCATGAGTAGCTCTGTGTAGAGCATTGTAGACATAGAATTCGCAAAATACTCACGGATCTGTATGTGACAGACACGTTGATTAAAATTATCTCACAAGCAAAACATGATCACACCTTAGTACTCTTTGGGTGTTAATCACATAAAGCGATGTGAACTAGATTACTGACTCTAGTAAACCCTTTGGGTGTTGGTCACATGTGGATGTGAACTATGGGTGTTAATCACATAAAGATGTGAACTATTGATGTTAAATCACATGGCGATGTGAACTAGATTATTGACTCTAGTGCAAGTGGGAGACTGAAGGAAATATGCCCTAGACGCAATAATAAAGTTATTATTTATTTCCTTATATCATGATAAATGTTTATTATTCAAGCTAGAATTGTATTAACTGGAAACATAATACATGTGTGAATACATAGACAAACAGAGTGTCACTAGTATGCCTCTACTTGACTAGCTCGTTAATCAAAGATGGTTATGTTTCCTAACCATGGACAAAGAGTTGTTATTTGATTAACGGGATCACATCATTAGGTGAATGATCCGATTGACATGACCCATTCCATTAGCTTACCACCCGATCGTTTAGTATGTTGCCACTGCTTTCTTCATGACTTATACATGTTCCTGTGACTATGAGATTATGCAACTCTCGTTTACCAGAGGAACACTTTGTGTGCTACCAAACGTCACAACGTAACTGGGTGATTATAAATGTGCTCTACAGGTGTCTCCGAAGGTACATGTTGGGTTGGCGTATTTCGAGATTAGGTATTGTCACTCCGATTGTCGGAGAGGTATCTCTGGGCCCTCTCGGTAATACACATCACTTAAAGCCTTGCAAGCATTGCAACTAATGAGTTAGTTGTGGGATGATGTATTACGGAACGAGTAAAGAGACTTGCCAGTAACGAGATTGAACTAGGTATTGGATACCGACGATCGAATCTCGGGCAAGTAACATACCGATGACAAAGGGAACAACGTATGTTGTTATGCGGTTTGACCGATAAAGATCTTCGTAGAATATGTAGGAGCCAATATGAACATACAGGTTCCACTATTGGTTATTGACCAAGAATAGTTCTAGGTCATGTCTACATAGTTCTCGAACCCGTAGGGTCTGCACGCTTAAGGTTTCGATGACAGTTATATTATGAGTTTATGAGTTTTGATGTACCGAAGGAGTTCGGAGTCCCGAATGAGATCGGGGACATGACGAGAAGTCTCGAAATGGCCGAGACATAAAAATCGATATATTGGACGACTATATTCGGACATCAGAAAGGTTCTGAGTGATTCGGGTATTTTTCAGAGTACCGGAGAGTTACGGGAATACGTATTGGGCCTTATTGGGCCATACGGGAAAGAAGGAAAAGGGCCTCAAGGGTGGCCGCACCCCTCCCCTTGGTCTGGTCCGAATTGGACTAGGGAAGGGGGGCGCCCCCTTCCTTCCTTCTCCTTTTCCCTTCCTCTTTTCTTATTCCACATGGGAGGTGGAATCCTACTAGGACTAGGGAGTCCTAGTAGGACTCCACACTTGGTGCACCCCCTCCTAGGGGCGGCCTCCTCCTCCCTTGCTCCTTTATATACGAGGGAAGGGGGCACCCCATAGACACACAAGTTGATCATCGTGATCGTTCCTTAGCCGTGTGCGGTGCCCCCCTCCACCATATTCCACCTCGGTCATATCGTCGCGGAGTTTAGGCAAAGCCCTGCGCCGGTAGAACATCATCATCGTCACCAAGCCGTCGTGCTGACGGAACTCATCCCCGACACCCTGCTGGATCGGAGTCCGGGGATCGTCATCGAGGTAAACGTGTGCAGAACACGGAGGTGCCGTATGTTCGGTACTTGGATCGGTCGGATCGTGAAGACGTACGACTACATCAACCACGTTGTCATAACGCTTCCGCTTACGGTCTACGAGGGTACTTGGACAATACTCTCCCCTCTCGTTGCTATGCATCACCATGATCTTGCGTGTGCGTAGGAAAATTTTGAAATTACTACGTTCCCCAACATTCACGACCCGCCTGGTTTCATTGTAAATCTTTTAGCAGACAATGTTGCTATCATTTGATTAATAAAGTAAACTTTCCCGTCAAAAAAGAAAACGGAGCAATCCAAATTAACGGAGCAATCCAACAACCCATGCGCCGGAATGTTTGCCCGCACACATGTTGTGCCGTGTTTCCGGTTCCTGTACCGAAAGAATATATGCACGGACTGCCGTTATCGCGTCGTCATATTCCATCGCCGTCATACGGATACATGACCGTATGCGACTGTTTCATGTTGTGCATCCTTGCATGTTGCTAGGTTCGTACTAAATGCGCCCACCACCAGCAGACTGTCCTATTGGTCCAAGCAGCGGGAGCAAGCGAGCTCGTCCGCGCTATAGGCGCTCTCTATCCCTCCCCTTCTTTGTTCGAGGTAAACCTCAAACAAAGTCCATAGATATATCCTCCCAAGAAACACTAGGTACAGGCAAAGGCATATATAAACCATCAGCATTGAGTCGTGACTTAGCTTTTTGACATGTAGTGCAGCGAGCAACAAAACGCTCAACATCCTGTCTCATCTTTGGCCAAAAGAAATGTGTAGCAAGTACGTCCTTTGCCTTCTTCACGCCAAAGTGTCCCATTAGTCCTCCTCTATGCGTCTCCTGCAGCAACAAAAGACGAACGGAGCTAGCTGGAATGCGTAGCTTGTTAGCACGAAACACAAATCCATCATTAATGATGAACTCGTTCCACGTTCTTCCTTCTTTACAATCTTGCATTACATCTTTAAAATCAGCACCATGCACACATTGATCTTTGATGATCTCCAAACCAAATATTTTGAAGTCAAGTTGTGAAAGCATAGTATAGCGACGGGACAATGCATCAGCAATAACATTTTCTTTACCCTTCTTGTGTTTAATAACATAAGGGAAAGTCTCAATGAATTCAACCCATTTAGCATGTCTACGATTCGGTTTAGCTTGACTTTTAATATGTTTCAAAGATTCATGATCAGAATGTATAACAAATTCTTTGGGCCATAAATAATGTTGCCATGTCTCTAAAGTCCGAACAAGAGCATATAATTCTTTATCATAAGTAGAATAATTCAGACTAGGCCCACTCAATTTTTTAGAAAAGTATGCAACAAGTTTGCCATCTTGTAATAACACACTTCCTAATCCAATTCCACTAGCATCACATTCAAGCTCAAAAGTCTTATTAAAATCAGGGAGTTCGAGTAAAGGAGCATGTGTCAACTTATCTTTCAATGCCGTAAAGGCTTCTTCCTATGCGGTACCCCAAACAAAAGGCACGTCCTTCTTTGTAAGCTCATTGAGAGGTGCAGCAATGGTGCTGAAATCTCTCACAAAACGCCTATAGAAACCAACGATGCCAAGGAAACTCCTCACTTGTGTGACCGTTTTGGGCTGCGGCCAACTCTCAGTAGCTTCAATCTTGGCTTTATCAACTTCAATTCCCTGTGGAGTAACAACATAGCCAAGAAAAGATACTCGGTCGGTGCAAAAGGTGCACTTTCCAAGGTTACCAAACAAACGTGCATCACATAGAGCAATAAAAACAGCACGTAAATGTTCTAAATGTTTCTCCAACGATTTACTATAAATCAGTATATCATCAAAATAGACTACCACAAATCATCCAATGAAAGCACGTAAAACTTCGTTCATTAATCTCATGAAAGTACTAGGTGCATTAGTTAACCCAAAAGGCATGACTAACCACCCATATAAACCAAACTTAGTTATAAATGCAGTTTTCCATTCATCTCCCAATTTCATACGAATTTGATGAGATCCACTACGCAAATCAACTTTGGAGAATATTGTAGAGCCACTCAATTCATCAAGCATATCATCTAGCCTAGGAATAGGATAACGATAACGAATAGTAATATTATTAATGCCTCTACAATCAACACACATACGCGATGTACCATCCTTTTTTGGCACTAGAATAATAGGAACAGCACAGGGACTAAGGGATTCGCGAATATAACCTTTGTCGAGCAGCTCCTGCACTTGACGCATAATCTCCTTCATCTCCTTTGGATTGGTACGGTATGGTGCACGGTTGGGTAGTGATGCACCGGGAATTAAGTCAATTTGATGCTCAATCCCTCGAATAGGTGGTAATCCCAGTGGCACGTCTTATGGGAAGATGCCAGCGAACTCCTGCAAAATGTTAGTGACAGCAGGGGGCAAAGAGAAAGGCACGTCCTCGAATGAAAATAATGCCTCTTTGCACACAAAATCATAGCAAACAGATTTGCTAAAATCTAGCTCATCAATATCAGATTTGGTGGCAAGTAAACATGCACTTTTCAATTTAATTTTAGAAGCAACACTAGATGGTTTATTATTAGGCTTCATTTGTTGCTGAAATTCTTTTGCCACAATCTGATTTTCACTCTTATTTTTCTCGTGTTTTGCTTTATTAGCTCTATTAATATCATCTTTCAAAATGGAATCAGGAGTCATAGGAAGCAAAGTAATATTTTTATCCTTATGAACAAGAGTATACTGATTGTTTCTACCATGGTGTATATAATTTTTATCAAATTGCCATGGTCTACCAAGTAATAAGTAACATGCTTGCATAGGTACCACATCACAATCAACATAATCAACATATGTAGAGATACTAAAATGCACACGAACAGTAAGTGTTACCTTAACCTTGCCGCTGTTGTTAAACCATTGGATGTAGTAAGGATGTGGATGTGGTCGTGTGGTGAGAGACAACTTCTCCACCATCTCCATGCTAGCCAAGTTGTTGCAGCTCCCTCCATCTATGATGATGCGAACATAATGTTCCTTTACTACTCCCTTTGTATGGAACAAATTATGCCTCTGATTTTGCTCAGCTTGTGTGACCTGCACACTCAAAACACGTTGAGCAACTAAACATTCATACCTGTCAGCGTCTTCAGGAGCCATGTATTGCATCTCATGACCAGAATCATCTCCACCGTGTTCTTCATGTGTAATAAGAGTCAAAGTCTCCTCATCATAGTCACTAGCGGACTCATACCCACCATCCTCAGTAGCAATCATCACACGCTGAGATTTGCATTCTCTCGCATAATGACCTCTTCCCTTACAACAACGACAAATAATATCACTTGTGTGGCCTGTTGATGCCATGGAAGAAGAAGAGCTCTATGCAGGCCCGGCAGGTGTGCTCTTGGAAGATAGTGGTGGTTGTGCCTGCTTTCTTGTATCACGGTTGGAGGTGGCACCTGATGGAGGTGATGGTGCAATAGAAGTAGAGGATGCACATGGTGTCCATGATGAAGGTCGACCTGCAGAAAAGTTAGTTCGCGCCAATGCATGTCGATCCTGCACTTCACGCTCATCTTTACAAGCAAGATGGAATAAACGAGTGATATTATTGTACTCCTTATACTCTAGAATGGTCTGAATCTCTATTTAATCCACCCATAAAACGTGCAAGCATAGCTTAATTATCCTTAACAATACCACATCTAATCATGCCAGTTTGTAATTCCTGATAATATTCCTCTACAGAATTTTTTCCTTGTCTTAAATGCCGCAATTTTTGAAGTAATTCACGTTGATAATATGGTGGAACTCAACGAGTATGCATAGCAGTTTTCAAAGCAGCCCAAGTAGTTGGAATATTATTCGGATATAATCTACGATGTTCAGACCACCACACAAAAGCAAAACTAGTGAAACACAAAGTGCAGCAGCAACACGTCTCTCCTCGGGATATTCTAAACATGTAAAACGTTGTTCGGTTTCTAACTCCCAAGTAAGATATATATATCAGGAACATATCTACCCTTAAATGGTGGAATATTCAATTTCAGTTTAGGAAGATGGTCATGATATCGTACCTGAGCTGGTAATGCAGCCCTATGATAACCCACAAGTATAGGGGATCGCAACAGTTTTTGAGGGTAGAGTATTCAACCCAAATTTATTGATTTGACACAAGGGGAGCCAAAGAATATTCTCAAGTATTAGCAGCTGAGTTGTCAATTCAACCACACCTAGAAACTTAGTATCTGCAGCAAAGTGTTTAGTAGCAGAGTAATATGATAGTGGTGGTAAAGGCAACAAAAGTAAAGACAGTAAAAGTAATGTTTTTGGTATTTTGTAGTGATTGTAATAGTAGCAACGGAAAAGTAAATAAGCGAGAACCAGTATATGAAAAGCTCGTAGGCACCGGATCAGTGATGGATAATTATGCCGGATGCGATTCGTCATGTAACAGTCATAACATAGGGTGACACAGAACTAGCTCCAATTCATCAATGTAATGTAGGCATGTATTCCGAATATAGTCATACGTGCTTAGGGAAAAGAACTTGCATGACATCTTTTGTCCTACCCTCCCGTGGCAGCGGGGTCCTATTGGAAACTAAGGGATATTAAGGCCTCCTTTTAATAGATAACCGGAACAAAGCATTAGCACATAGTGAATACATGAACTCCTCAAACTATGGTCATCACCGAGAAGTATCCCGGTTATTGTCACTTCGGGGTTATCGGATCATAACACGTAATAGGTGACTATAGACTTGCAAGATAGGATCAAGAACTCACCTATATTCATGAAAACATAATAGGTTCAGATCTGAATTCATGGCACTCGGGCCCTAGTGACAATCATTAAGCATAGCAAAGTCATAGCAACATCAATCTCAGAACATAGTGGATACTAGGGATCAAACCCTAACAAAACTAACTTGATTACATGATAAATCTCATCCAACCCATCACCGTCCAGCAAGCCTACGATGGAATTACTCACGCACGTCGGTGAGCATCATGAAATTGGTGATGGAGGATGGTTGATGATGATGACGGCGACGAATCCCCCTCTCCGGAGCCCCGAACGGACTCCGAATCAGCCCTCCCGAGGGAGATTAGGGCTTGGCGGCGGCTCCGTATCGTAAAACGCAATGAAACTTTCTCTCTGATTTTTTTCTCCCCGAAAGCCAATATATAGAGTTAGAGTTGGCGTCGGAAGGTGTCCAGGGGGCCCACGAGGTAGGGGGGGCGCGCCACGGAGGGGGGGGCGCCCCCTACCCTCGTGGACAGGGTGTGGGCCCCTTGGTCTTCATCTTTGGCGAGGATTTTTTATTCCGAGAACTTTTGTTTTGTGCACATAAAACAACATCATGGCAATTCTGTTGAAAACAACATCAGTCCGGGTTTGTTCCATTCAAATCATACAAGTTAGAGTCCAAAACAAGGGCAAAAGTGTTTGGAAAAGTAGATACGACGGAGACGTATCAACTCCCCAAGCTTAAACCCTTGCTACTCCTCAAGCAATTCAGTTGACAAACTGAAAGAGAAAAAGAAAAACTTTTACAAACTCTGTTTGCTCTTGTTGTTGTAACTATGTCAATCCAGCATTCAGGTTTTCAGCAAAGATCATAACTAATCACATTTGCAATAACTCCTAGGTCTCATGTTTACTCATATCAATAACATAATCAGCTAGCAAGGCATAATAATAAATCTCGGATGACAACACTTTCTCAAAATAATCATAATATGATATAACAAGATGGTATCTCGCTAGCCCTTTCTGAGACCGCAAAACATAAATGCAGAGCACCTTCAAAGATCAAGGACTGACTAGACATTGTAATTCATGGTAAAAGGTAGTCATACCCGATATAAATTAACAGTAATGAATGCAAATGACAGTTGTGCTCTCCAACTAGTGCTTTTAATAGGAAGGTGATGACTCAACATAAAAGTAAATAGATAGGCCCTTCGCAGAGGGAAGCAGGGATTTGTAGAGGTGCCAGAGCTCAGTTTTAAAATAGAGATAAATTATATTTTGAGCGGTATACTTTCATTGTCAACATAACAACTAAGAGATGACGATATCTTCCATGCTAAACAAATTATAGGCGGTCCCAAACAGAATGGTAAAGTTTATACTCCCCCTCCTCCACAAGCATCAATTCATGGCTTGCTCGAAACAACGAGTGCCTCCAACATTCAACGGGTCCCAGGGGGAGTTTTGTTTGCAATTATTTTGATTTAGTTTGCATAAAGCATGGGACTGGGCATCCCGGTGACCAGCCATTTTCTCGTGAGTGAGGAGCGGAGTCCACTCCTCTTGAGAATAACCCGCCTTACACGGAAGATAAGGGCAGCCCTAGTTGATATATGAGCTATTTGAGCATGCAAAACAGAATGCTTATTTGAAGGTTTAGAGTTTGGCACATACAAATTTACTTGGAACGGCAGGTAGATACCGCATATAGGAAGGTATGGTGGACTCATATGGAATAACTTTGGGGTTTGAGGGATTGTATGCACAAGCAGTATTCCCGCTTAGTACAAGTGAAGGCTAGCAAAAGACTGGGAAGCGACCAACTAGAGAGCGACAACAGTCATGAACATGCATTAAAATTAATAAACATTGAATACAAGCATGAGTAGGATATAATCCACCATGAACATAAATATCATGAAGACTATGTTGATTTGTTTCAGCTACATGCGTGAACATGTGCCAAGTCAAGTCACTTAAATCATTCAAAGGAGGATACCACCCCATCATACCACATCACAACCATTTTAATAGCATGTTGGCACGCAAGGTAAAGCATTATAACTCATAGATAATCAAGCATGGCACGAGCAACTATGATCTCTAATTGTCATTACAAACATGTTTATTCATAATAAGCTGAATCAAGAACAATGAACTCATCATATTTACAAAAACAAAAGAGGCCGAGTTCATACCAGCTTTTCCCATCTCAGTCAGTCCATCATATATCATCATAATTGCCTTTCACTTGCACGACCGAATGGTGTGAATAATAATAAGAGTACACGTGCATTGGACTAAGCTAGAATCTGCGAGCATCCAATAAACGGGAGAAGACAAGGCAATATGGGCTCTTGGTTAAATAAACAACGATGCATATAAGAGCCACTTCAACAATTTAATCATGGTCTTCTCCTACTGACCCCAAAGAAAAGAAAATAAATAAAAACTATTTACACGGGAAAGCTCCCAACAAGCAAAAGAAGAACGGGAAATATTTTTGGGTTTTCTTTTTAATTACTACAGCAAAGAAATAAACTACTACTAATTTTTTTGTTTTTCTTAAGGTTTATCAAACACACAAGAAGAAAGCAAAAAAAGGAAATAAACTAGCATGGATATTACAGTGAAAGAGTATGAGCACCGACATTTACCAATGAGTGTGTGTGAACATAAATGTAATGTCGGTGAGATATACGTACTCCCGCAAGCTTAGGCTTTTGGCCTAAGTTGGTCTATTGCCAGGGATAGCCTGGCGGATACCCGTAGGTGTAGCTGGGGTCATACTGCGACGAAGAATAGTTGGGATCATACTGTGATGAGGAGGACTCTGATTGCCACTGGCTGGCAACCGTCTCCGGATCCCAAGAATAAACAGACTGTCGTGGAGGCTCATCTTGTGGTTTCGGTTCCGGGGATGGTGCAGGATTCCGATAGGCTTGAACGGCCGCCCACGGAACAAGGTGAGGACCTGCAAACAAGTTAAACAAATAAGGAGCAGGCAAAGTAATAGTCTCAGGGTGATGTTTATCAAAGTACAATTTATAATTGAGCTCCCCTTCACGACTCTTAACAAGAAAGTCATGCGCTAGCATACTCTTATAATCTAAATAAGCACTGGGCAACGATGTTTCTTCTTTCTCCAAATGCCTAATAAGTATGCTAAAGTATTCAGCTAGGCGTGAAGCATAAATGCCTCCAAAGATGGGGCCCTTAGTACGGTTCAAACTTACCGTCTAGCAATAATTCCGCCCATACTAACAGAGTTGTTGCGGTATAAACCATGGAAAAAAATGATAATATCAGGAACACTAAGGTTTCCACAGTTCCCGCGACCAATCAAGCAACGACTAGCAAATAAGGCAAAGTAGCGTAAAACAGGAAAATGTATGCTAGTAATTCTTGCATCAGAAACATTCCTGGTTTCTCCCACGGTGATCGTGTTAATAAAAGCTTCTACTTCATTAAGGTGCGGTTCATCCAAGGTACCCTCAAAGGGTATTTTGCAAACCTCACAAAATTCAGCTAATGGCATCTTCTTAACAACGTCATATAAATGAAACTCTACTGATGGAGGTGATTTCTTAGGGAAAAAGTAGAAGTTTTGCACAAAAGTATTTGTGAGTAAGAGATAGTGATGACGTCGGTCGTAGAGGAAGTCGGTGAGGCCGGCGTTCTCAATTAATAGATAGAAATCCTCATAAATCCCGGCTCTCCTCAAGAAGTCATCGGAAGGCCATTCACACGGCCGGACCTCCGCGGTGCGAGGCAAATTATATTTGGGCTTCTGCTCTTCTTCCTTTTGTTTTTCCTTCGAGCTTCGGCTCGACGAGCCCCTCAAAAGTCTCTTCATTATTTTCTGAAATAATCTGAAATTTTTAGTAACTTCAAATAAAAGTGAACCAACTTCAATAAAATTGATAGCAGCTACTCCTACAAGTGCCTAGAGCCTATATCAAGAATTAGAACTACTTGGAACCACATAAATTTGACATGCAAGCTCAAGAACATGGTCACCTATGCAGCACAAATTTGCAAAGAATAAAGCACTAGAACAAAAACTAATTAGATCAATGGAGGAGTCACATACCAAGGAACAATCTCCCCAAGCAGTTTTGCGAGAGGTGCTTTGAGAAAGGAGATCGAAAATCACAGCAAAAGTGGCTGGAACTCGTGCTTGAGTTGGTTCTTCGGGTTTGTGTGAGGCAGAGGAAGAAGATGGGTGCAGGGATAAGTGGAGGAGGGCCACCGTGGGCCCATGAGGCAGGGGGCACACCCTCCACCATCGTGGCTAGGTGGCAGCTCCCCCCGCGGTGATTTTTGCACTAAAAATCCTCAAATATTCCCGAAAAAATCATATTAAATTGGCATGGTATTCTGAGGACTTTTATTTTCGGGATATTTTTATATTGCACGGATAAGTCAGGAGACAGGCAGAAAAATATTATTTTACTTTATTTCTACAAATAACAGAAAATATAAAGAGGGTACAGAAGGTTGTGCTTCTAGTTTCATCCATCTCATGCTCATCAAAAGGAATCCACTAACAAGGTTGATCAGGTCTTGTTAACAAACTCATTCCGACTAACATGGAACCGGAGAAATTTCGAATAACACTAGGTTACCTCAACGGGGATATGGACATCCCCAATAATAAGTATATCATATTTCTTCTTGACAGTAGGGAGAGGAAATTCAAAAGCTCCAAATATAATCCATGGAATTTTTCCAATAGAGTTGATACTATAAACTTGAGGTTGTTTCCTCGGAAAGTGTACCGTGTGCTCATTACCATTAACATGAAAAGTGACATTGCCTTTGTTGCAATCAATAACAGCCCCTGCAGTATTAAGAAAAGGTCTTCCAAGAATGATAGACATACTATCATCCTCGGGAATATCAAGAATAACAAAGTCCGTTAAAATAGTAACGTTTGCAACCACAGCAGGCACATCCTCACAAATACCGACAGGTATAGCAGTTGATTTATCAGCCATTTGCAAAGATATTTTAGTAGGTGTCAACTTATTCAAGTCAAGTCTACGATATAAAGAGAGAGGCATAACACTAACACCGGCTCCAAGATCACATAAAGCAGTTTTAACATAATTTCTTTTAATGGAGGATGGTATAGTAGGTACTCCTGGATCTCCAAGTTTCTTTGGTATTCCACCCGTAAAAGTATGATTAGCAAGCATGGTGGAAATTTAAGCTTCCAGGCTTTTATTAGTAATGATATCCTTCATATACTTAGCATAAGGATTTTTTTTGAGCACATCAGTTAATCACATGCGTAAAAAGATAGGTCTAATCATTTCAGCAAAGCGCTCAAAATCCTCATCATCCTTTTTCTTGGATGGTTTTGGAGGAAAAGGCATGGGTTTCTGAACCCATGGTTCCCTTTCTTTACCATGTTTCCTAGCAACGAAGTCTCCTTTATCATAACGTTGATTCTTTGATTGTGGGTTATCAAGATCAACAGCAGGTTCAACTTCTACATCATTATTATTACTAGGTTGAGCATCATCATGAACATCATCATTAACATTTTCACTAGGTTCATGTTCATTACCAGATTGTGTTTCAGGATCAGACATAGAGATATCATTTGGATTCTCAGGTGGTTCAGCAATAGGTTCACTAGAAGTTTGCAAAGTCCTATCATTTTCTTTTTCTTCCTTGTAGAAGAACTAGGTGCATCAATATTATATCTCTAAGAATCTTGCTCGATTCTCTTAGGGTGGCCTTCAGGATACAAAGGTTCCTGAGTCATTCTACCAGTTCTAGTAGCCACTCTAACAGCATAATCATTTTTCTTACTATTCATTTCATCAAGCACTTCTTTCTGAGCTTTAAGTACTTGTTCTACTTGAGTGTTGACCATAGAAGCATGTTTGCTAACAAGTTTAAGTTCACCTCTAATATTAGCCATATAATCACCCAAGCGTTTAATCATATAAGCATCTTGTTTTAATTGTCTACCAAAATAAGCATTAAAGTCATCTTGCTTAAACATAAAGTTATCAAACTCATCCAAGCACTGACTAGCAATTTTAGTAGGAGGGACTTCAGCTTTATCATATCTATAGAGAGAATTTACCTTTACTACCTGTGTCAGAATATCGGGATCAGGAGGTTCTTCAGTGAATAAAAAATTGAGATCATATACTTCTTCAATAGGCGGTAAATTAAGACCGTGTATTTCTTTAGTAGGAGGTAAATTCTTAACATCTTCAGCTTTAATACCTTTTTCTTTCATAGATTTCTTTGCCTCTTGCATATCTTCGGGACTGAGAAATAGAACACCTCTCTTCTTCGGAGTTGGTTTAGGAATAGGCTCAGTAATTGGCTCTGGAACTGGCTCAGGAGCTAACCAATTATTTTCATTTGTCAACATATTATTCAATAGAATTTCAGCTTCATCCGGTGTTCTTTCCCTGAAAAGAGAACCATCAAAACTATCCAGGTAATCTCTGGAAGCATTGGTTAGTCCATTATAAAAGATATCAAGTATTTCAGGTTTCTTAAGAGGATGATCAGGCAAAGCATTAAGTAACTTGAGAAGCCTCCCCCAAGCTTGTGGGAGACTCTCTTCTTTAGTTTGCACGAAGTTGTATATTTCCCTCAAAGCAGCTTGTTTCTTATGACCAGGGAAATATTTAGTAGAGAAGTAATAAATCATATCCTAGGGACTACGCACACAACCAGGATCAAGAGAATTAAACCATATCTTAGCATCACCCTCTAATGAGAACAGAAATATTTTGAGTATATAAAAGTAGCCACGATCTCTCATCATTAGCAAACAGGGCGGCTATATCATTTAACTTAGTAAGATGTGCCACAACAGTTTCAGATTCATAGCCATAAAAAGGATCAGATTCGACCAAAGTAATTATATCTGGATCAACAGAAAATTCATAATCCTTATCGGGAACACAAATAGGTGAAGTAGCAAAAGCAGGGTCAGGTTTCATTCTGTCTCTAAGAGATTCTTTACTCCATTTAACTAGCAGCCTCTTAAGTTCATATCTATCTTTACAAGCAAAAATAGCTGCAGAAGATTCCATATCAAAAACATAACCCTCAGGAATAACAAGCATATTTTCATCATGACTTTCATCATCGTATTCAGATTCAATAATTTCTTTCTCTCCAGCCCTAGCAATTTGTTCATCTAGAAATTCACCAAGCGGCACAGTAGTATCAAACATAGAAGTAGTTTCATCATAAGTATCATGCATAGCAGAAGTGGCATCTTCAATAACATGCGGCATATCGAAACGAATAGCAGAAGCAGGCCTAGGTGTCACTAGCTTACTCATAACAGAAGGTGAATCAAGTGCAGAGCTAGATGGCAGTTCCTTACCTCCCCTCGTAGTTGAGGGATAAATTGTTGTCTTAGCGTCTTTCAAGTTCTTCATAGTGTCCAGCAGATATAAATCCCAAGTGACTCAAAGAATAGAGCTATGCTCCCCGGCAACAGCGTCAGAAAAAGGTCTTGATAACCCACAAGTATAGGGGATCGCAATAGTTTTCGAGGGTAGAGTATTCAACCCAAATTTATTGATTCGACACAAGGGGAGCCAAAGAATATTCTCAAGTATTAGCAGATGAGTTGTCAATTGAACCACACCTAGAAACTTAGTATCTGCAGCAAAGTGTTTATTAGCAAAGTAATATGATAGTGGTGGTAACGACAACAAAAGTAAAGACAGTAAAAGTAATGCTTTTGGTATTTTGTAGTGATTGTAACAGTAGCAACGGAAAAGTAAATAAGCGAGAACCAGCATATGGAAAGCTCGTAGGCACCGGATCAGTGATAGATAATTATGCCGGATGCGGTTCGTCATGTAACAGTCATAACATAGGGTGACACAGAACTAGCTCCAATTCATCAATGTAATGTAGGCATGTATTCCGAATATAGTCATACGTGCTTATGGAAAAGAACTTGCATCACATCTTTTGTCCTACCCTCCCGTGGCAGCGGGGTCCTATTAGAAACTAAGGGATATTAAGGCCTCCTTTTAATAGAGAATCGGAACAAAGCATTAGCACATAGTGAATACATGAACTCCTCAAACTATGGTCATCACCGAGAAGTATCCCGATTATTGTCACTTCGGGGTTGTCGGATCATAACACATAATAGGTGACTATAGACTTACAAGATAGGATCAAGAACTCACATATATTCATGAAAACATAATAGGTTCAGATCTGAATTCATGGCACTCGGGCCCTAGTGACAAGCATTAAGCATAGCAAAGTCATAGCAACATCAATCTTAGAACATAGTGGATACTAGGGATCAAACCCTAACAAAACTAACTCGATTACATGATAAATGTCATCCAACCCATCACCGTCCAGCAAGCCTACGATGGAATTACTCACGCACGGCGGTGAGCATCATGAAATTGGTGATGGAGGATGGTTGATGATGACGACAGCGACGAATCCCCCTCTCCGGAGCCCCGAACGGACTCTAGATCAGCCCTCCCGAGAGAGATTAGGGCTTGGCGGCGGCTCCGTATCATAAAACGCGATGAAACTTTCTCTCTGATTTTTTTCTCCCCGAAAGCCAATATATAGAGTTGGAGTTGGCGTCGGAAGGTGTCCAGGGGGCCCATGAGGTAGGGGGGCGCGCCAAGGAGGGGGGGGCGCCCCCCACCCTCGTGGACAGGGTGTGGGCCCCCTGGTCTTCATCTTTGGCAAGGATTTTTTATTATTTTTTATAAGACATCCCGTGGAGTTTCATGTCATTAGAGAACTTTTGTTTTCTGCACATAAAACAACATCATGGTAATTCTGCTGAAAACAGCGTCAGTCCGGGTTAGTTCCATTCAAATCATACAAGTTAGAGTCCAAAACAAGGGCAAAAGTGTTTGGAAAAGTAGATACGATGGAGACGTATCACCCTACCATTGTGATTATTTGCATGTGGACGACCGGGTGCTGGTGGTTGCACGTAGTTCTGATTTTGATCAACTTCATCCTCGTAATCTCCCGCATAATCATCCTCCTCCTCATCAGCAGCAGGAGCCATAGAAGTATCAACAGCAGCACCAACAGTTTGGCCAGGCTCAAGTGGGACACGGCTCGCTCGGCGGAGGGCTGTTTCGCGACGTGGAGGTAGTCGTTGTTGTTGATGTTGTTGCAGAGGTGCGGCAGGTGCAGCCGGTAGTGGAAGACATGCAAGCAGTTCATTAAATCTGTTATCGATCTTTGTTTCAAATGTCTTCTCAGGGCCAGTGATCTTATCCATGGCCTCTTCAAAATTGTGCAGCACATCTTGCACCTGTTCAGTCATCATTTGCTGAAACTTATCATGAAGCTCCTTGTTCGTTAAGTTCTCCCAGTCAATCTCGTCGGCTTGTGATCCTGGCATGGTTAGCAGCAATAGAAACACACAAGAATATGATCCTACAGACTACTAATAAGTGGTGGTGGTGGTGGGTGTCACAAATCCGTTAAGGAAATCTCAAATTCTTACCAGTTCTTACCCAGCAGCAGTTGGTAATCGGCAACCGATGTAGTAAAAACTCTCAAAGCTTGGATAGAGCGATTACCAGGGAGAGTCAAACGCACGACGTAGATGTATGTGGAGCTGGGAAGGCTTATGATATGGTAGCAAAAAGGGTCAGCAATAATCAATTTAGAGATGCAAAGTTGAATAAACGTTGAACAATGGTACTGTGCTGGTCCTAGGCTAGACCGTGCTAGAGACACGAGCCTAGAACACTAACAAAATCATGGCGCTGCACATAAACAAGGGAAAAGCACACTCTGGAAAAAAAATCGCTTTGTTTTTTTTGCGCTCCTTTTTTTGCGAAAAATCACTATACTGGCGAGTGTCTAAAAACTCTTCCCAGGTCATAATGACAGGATGGGCACAAAAATTTTGTGACTGTTTTTTATTAAATAAGGGTAGCAACGATGAAAAAGTGCGACAAAAATTCACTATGATGGCGAGTGTCTCAAAAGACTCAGAAAAGTCTAAAAACATGATAGGGAAAAAATATTTTCGGCTGCCAAAATTTTGGCCTAAAAACTGCCCGGGGGTCTCCAGACTCTTTTTTTTTGAAACATACTCAGGCAAGGAAACACGAATCGGAAAATAGATGGATCTCGAAAACAAACCTAATTAATATGAGAAGAACTCGGATTGCTGGTGGATATATGATGGTAAGATATGGCAGCGGTGGTGGTATATGGCTACGGATTGGTGATAGAGGAAAATGTGTCCCGTCTTTCGATGAGATGGTGGCTATCGTTTTGGAGGAAGTCGACTTTGACGATCCGACTACAAACGTGCGAGGACGTCGCGCCTTAGCAATCGCTAAACCAACTCTGAGAGGTTATTGACCACGCCGGAGCACGATCAACCTGATCACGAAGTTATGTTTCCTGTAGGCAAACGAAGAACAAGCAAGAAACTAAGATTGCAATCTGGATTTTGCGAATATAAGAGGAAAGCTTTATTGATCAAGGTGGGGTTCTGTGATGCCTTTATCTGGTCGTAGAACACAAACGAAGTACGCGAAGTTGGAGCTATGGCGAACTTTTAACCTAAACAAAACCCAAAGTCTAAATGACGCCCTAAGGGTTGTATATATGGAGGAAGTGTTGGAAATATGCCCTAGAGGCAATAATAAAATGATTATTATTATATTTCCTTGTTCATGATAATTGTCTATTGTTCATGCTACAATTGTGTTATCCGGAAATCGTAATACATGTGTGAATACATAGACCACAACATGTCCCTAGTGAGCCTCTAGTTGACTAGCTCGTTGATCAATGGATGGTTATGGTTCCCTGACCATGGACATTGGATGTCATTGATAACGGGATCACATCATTGGGAGAATGATGTGATGGACAAGACCCAATCCTAAGCATAGCACAAGATCGTGTAGTTCGTCTGCTAGAGCTTTTCATGTCAAGTATCATTTCCTTAGACCATGAGATCATGGAACTCCCGGATACCGTAGGAGTGCTTTGGGTGTACTAAACGTCATAACGTAACTGGGTGGCTATAAAGGTACACTATAGGTATCTCCAAAAGTGTCTGTTGGGTTGGCACGGATCGAGACTGGGATTTGTCACTCTGTATGACGGAGAGGTATCTCTGGGCCCACTCGGTAATGCATCATCATAATGAGCTCAATGTGACCAAGTGGTTGGTCACGGGATCATGCATTATGGAACAAGTAAAGTGACTTGCCGGTAATGAGATTGAACGTGGTATTGGGATACCGATGATCGAATCTCGGGCAAGTAACGTACCGATTGACAAAGGGAATTGTATACGGGATTACTTGAATCCTCGACATCGTGGTGCATCCGATGAGATCATAGTGGAACATGTGGGAGCCAACATGGGTATCCAGATCCCGCTGTTGGTTATTGGCCGGAGAGCTGTCTCGGTCATGTCTGCGTGATTCCCGAACCCGTAGGGTCTACACACTTAAGGTTCGATGATGCTAGGGTTATAAGGAAGATATGTATGTGATTACCGAATGTTGTTCGGAGTCCCGAATGAGATCCCGGACGTCACGAGGAGTTCCGGAATGGTCCGGAGGTGAAGATTTATATATGGGAAGTTGTCATACGGTCACCGGAAAAGTTCGGAGGCATATCGATATAGTACCGGGGCCACCGGAGGGGTTCCGGGGGTCCACCGGGAGGGGCCACCTCTCTCGGAGGGCCTCATGGGCCGTAGAGGAAAGGGAACCAGCCCTTGGAGGGCTGGGCGCTGTTGGGGAACGTAGTAATTTCAAAAAATTTCCTACGCACACGCAAGATCATGGTGATGATATAGCAATGAGGGGAGAGTATTGTCTACGTACCCTCGTAGACCGAAGCGGAAGCGTTGACGCAACGTAGAGGAAGTAGTCGTACGTCCTCCAGTTCAACCGATCCAAGTACCGTTACTCCGGCACCTCCGAGTTCTTGACACACGTACAGCTCGATGACGCACCCTCGATCTCCGATCCAGCAGAGGCGCCGAGGGGGAGTTCTGTCAGCACGACGGCGTGGTGACGATCTTGATGTTCTCCTGTTGCAGGGCTTCACCTAAGCACCGCTGCAATATGACCGAGGTGTAATATCGTGGAGGGGGGCACCGCACACGGCTAAGGAACGATCAATGATCAACTTCTGTCTCCTAGGGTGCCCCCTTACCCCCGTATATAAAGGAGGGAGGGAGGAGGTGGCCGGCCCTAGGGGGGGGGCGCCATGAGGAGGGGGAAACCTACTCCAAGTAGGTTTCCCTCTCTTTTCCTTATCTTATTTGGAGGGGGAAGGAAAGAGTACTAGTATTAGGAAGTAGTACTAGTAGTAGTAATAGGAAGAGGGGGAAGGAGAAAGGAAAGGGGGGGCCGGGCCCCCTCCCCAATTCGGATTGGGCTTGGGGGGGCGCGCCCCCCTCCCTTGCTCCTTCTCTCTTCCTCCTACATGGGCCCAATAAGGCCCATATACCTCCCGGGGGGTTCCGGTAACCTCCCGGGGCTCCAAACTTCTCCGGAACCTTTCCGGTGTCCAAATATATCCGTCCAATATATCAATCTTTATGTCTCGACCATTTCGAGACTCCTCGTCATGTCCGTAATCATATCCGGGACTCCGAACAACCTTCGGTACATCAAAATACATAAACTCATAATATAACTGTCATCGAAACCTTAAGCGTGCGGACCCTACGGTTCGAGAACGATGTAGACATGACTGAGACACATCTCTGGTCAATAACCAATAGCGGGACCTGGATGCCCATATTGGTTCCTACATATTCTACGAAGATCTTTATCGGTCAAACCGCATAACAACATACATTGTTCCCTTTGTCATCGGTATGTTACTTGTCCGAGATTCGATCGTCGGTATCCAATACCTAGTTCAATCTTGTTATCGACAAGTCTCTTTACTCGTTCTGTAATACTTCATCTTATAACTAACTCATTAGTTACATGCTTGCAAGGCTTAGGTGATGAGCATTGCCGAGAGGGCCCAGAGATACCTCTCCGACAATCGGAGTGACAAAACCTAATCTCGAATTATGCTAACTCAACATGTACCTTCGGAGACACCTGTAGTACTCCTTTATAATCACCCAGTTACGTTGTGACGTTTGGTAGTACCCAAAGTGTTCCTCCGGTAAACGGGAGTTACACAATTCTCATAGTTACAGGAACATGTATAAGTCATGAAGGAAGCAATAGCAGAATACTAAACGATCAAGTGCTAAGCTAACGGGATGGTTCATGTCAATCACCTCATTCTCCTAGTGATGTGATCCCATTAATCAAATGACAACACATGTCAATGGTTAGGAAACATAACCATCTTTGATTAATGAGCTAGTCAAGTAGAGGCATACTAGTGACTATATGTTTGTCTATGTATTCACACATGTATCATGTTTCCGGTTAATACAATTCTAGCATGAATAATAAAAATTTATCATGATATGAGGAAATAAATAATAACTTTATTATTGCCTCTAGGGCATATTTCCTTCAGTCTCCCACTTGCACTAGAGTCAATAATCAAGATTACATAGTAATGATTCTAACACCCATGGAGTCTTGGTGCTGATCATGTTTTGCTCGTGAGAGAGGCTTAGTCAATGGGTCTGCAACATTCAGATCCGTATGTATCTTGCAAATCTCTATGTCTCCCACTTGGACTTGGTCCCGAATGGAATTGAAGCGTCTCTTGATGTGCTTGGTCCTCTTGTGAAATCTGGATTCCTTTGCCAAGGCAATTGCACCAGTATTGTCACAGAAGATCTTCATTGGTCCCGATGCACTAGGTATGACACCTAGATCGGAAATGAACTCCTTCATCCAGACTCCTTCATTTGCTGCTTCAGAAGCAGCTATGTACTCCGCTTCACATGTAGATCCTGCCACGACGCTTTGTTTAGAACTGCACCAACTTACAGCTCCACCGTTTAATAAAAACACGTATCCGGTCTGCGATTTAGAATCGTCCTGATCAGTGTCAAAGCTTGCATCGACGTAACCATTTACGACTAGCTCTTTGTCACCTCCATATACGAGAAACATATCCTTAGTCCTTTTCAGGTATTTCATGATGTTCTTGACCGCTGTCCAGTGATCCACTCCTGGATTACTTTGGTACCTACCTGCCAAGCTTATTGCTAAGCATACGTCAGGTCTGGTACATAGCATTGCATACATGATAGAGCCTATGGCTGAAGCATAGGGAACATCTTTCATTTTCTCTCTATCTTCTGCTGTGGTCGGGCATTGAGTTTGACTCAACTTTACACCTTGTAGCACAGGCAAGAATCCTTTCTTTGCCTGATCCATTTTGAACCTTTTCAAAATTTTGTCAAGGTATGTACTTTGTGAAAGTCCTATTAAGCGTCTTGATCTATCTCTATAGATCTGGATGCCCAATATGTAAGCAGCTTCACCGAGGTCTTTCATAGAAAAACTTTTATTCAAGTATCCCTTTATGCTATCCAGAAATTCTATATCATTTCCAATTAATAATATGTCATCAACATATAAAACTAGAAATGCTACAGAGCTCCCACTCACTTTCTTGTAAATACAGGCTTCTCCAAAAGTCTGTATAAAACCATATGCTTTGATCACACTATCAAAACGTTTATTCCAACTCCGAGATGCTTGCAGCAGTCCATAAATGGAACGTTGGAGCTTGCACACTTTGTCAGCACTTTTTGGATCAACAAAACCTTCAGGTTGCATCATATACAACTCTTCTTCTAGAAATCCATTCAAGAATGCAGTCTTGACATCCATTTGCCAAATTTCATAATCATGAAATGCAGCAATAGCCAACATGATTCGGACAGACTTAAGCATCGCTACGGGTGAGAAAGTCTCATCGTAGTCAACCCCTTGAACTTGTCGAAAACCTTTTGCAACAAGTCGAGCTTTGTAGACAGTAACATTACCATCAGTGTCAGTCTTCTTATTAAAGATCCATTTATTCTCAATGGCTTTCCGATCATCGGGCAAGTCAACCAAAGTCCATACTTTGTTTTCATACATGGTTCCTATCTCAGATTTCATGGCCTCTAGCCATTTTGCGGAATCTGGGCTCATCATCGCTTCCTCATAGTTCGTAGGTTCATCATGGTCTAGTAACATGACTTCCAGAATAGGATTTCCGTACCACTCTGGTGCGGATCTTACTCTGGTAGACCTACGAGGTTCAGTAGAAACTTGATCTGAAGTTTCATGATCAATATCATTAGCTTCCTCACTAATTGGTGTAGTTGTCACAGGAACCGGTTCTTGTGATGAACTACTTTCCAATAAGGGAGTAGATACAGTTATCTCATCAAGTTCTACTTTCCTCCCACTCACTTCTTTCGAGAGAAACTCCTTCTCTAGAAAGGATCCGATTTTAGCAACGAAAATCTTGCCTTCAGATCTGTGATAGAAGGTGTACCCAATTGTCTCCTTTGGGTATCCTATGAAGATACATTTCTCCGATTTGGGTTCGAGCTTATCTGGTTGAAGTTTCTTCACATAAGCATCGCAGCCCCAAACTTTTTGAAACGACAACTTTGGTTTCTTGCCAAACCACAGTTCATAAGGCGTCGTCTCAACGGATTTTGATGGTGCCCTATTTAACGTGAATGCAGCCGTCTCTAAAGCATAACCCCAAAACGATAGCGGTAAATCGGTAAGAGACATCATAGATCGCACCATATCAAGTAAAGTACGATTACGACGTTTGGACACACCATTTCGCTGTGGTGTTCCAGGTGGCGTGAGTTGCGAAACTATTCCACATTGTTTCAAATGTAAACCAAACTCGTAACTCAAATATTCTCCTCTACGATCAGATCGTAGAAACTTTATTTTCTTGTTACGATGATTTTCTACTTCACTCTGAAATTCTTTGAACTTTTCAAATGTTTCAGACTTGTGCTTCACCAAGTAGATATACCCATATCTGCTCAAATCATCTGTGAAGGTGAGGAAATAACGATATCCGCCACGAGCCTCAACATTCATCGGACCACATACATCTGTATGTATGATTTCCAACAAATCTGTTGCTCTCTCCATAGATCCGGAGAACGGTGTTTTGGTCATCTTGCCCATGAGGCACGGTTCGCAAGTACCAAGTGATTCATAATCAAGTGATTCCAGAAGTCCATCAGTATGGAGTTTCTTCATGCGTTTTACACCGATATGACCTAAACGGCAGTGCCACAAATATGTTGCACTATCATTATCAACTCTGCATCTTTTGGCTTAAACATTATGAATATGTGTATCACTACTATCGAGATTTAATAAAAATAGACCACTCTTCAAGGGTGCATGACCATAAAAGATATTACTCATATAAATAGAACAACCATTATTCTCTGATTTAAATGAATAACCGTCTCGCATCAAACAAGATCCAGATATAATGTTCATGCTTAACGCGGGCACCAAATAACAATTATTTAGGTCTAAAACTAATCCCGATCGTAGATGTAGAGGTAGCGTGCCGACCGCGATCACATCGACTTTGGAACCATTTCCCACGCGCATCGTCACCTCATCCTTAGCTAATCTTCGCTTAATCCGTAGTCCCTGTTTCGAGTTGCAAATGTTAGCAACAGAACCAGTATCAAATACCCAGGTGCTACTGCGAGCATTAGTAAGGTACACATCAATAACATGTATATCACATATACCTTTGTTCACTTTGCCATCCTTCTTATCCGCCAAATACTTGGGGCAGTTCCGCTTCCAGTGTCCAGTCTGCTTGCAGTAGAAGCACTCAGTTTCAGGCTTAGGTCCAGACTTGGGTTTCTTCACTTGAGCAGCAACTTGTTTGCCGTTCCTTTTGAAGTTCCCCTTCTTCTTCCCTTTGCCCCTTTTCTTGAAACCAGTGGTCTTGTTGACCATCAACACTTGATGCTCCTTTTTGATTTCTACCTCCGCGGCTTTCAGCATCGCGAAGAGCTCGGGAATAGTCTTGTTCATCCCTTGCATATTATAGTTCATCACAAAGCTCTTGTAGCTTGGTGGCAGTGATTGGAGAATTCTGTCAATGACGCTATCATCCGGAAGATTAACCCCCAGTTGAATCAAGTGATTATTATACCCAGACATTTTGAGTATATGCTCACTGACAGAACTGTTCTCCTCCATCTTGCAGCTGTAGAACTTATTGGAGACTTCATATCTCTCAATCCGGGTATTTGCTTGAAATATTAACTTCAACTCCCGGAACATCTCATATGCCCCATGACGTTCAAAACATCGTTGAAGACCCGGTTCTAAGCCGTAAAGCATGGCACACTGAACTATAGAGTAGTCATCAGCTTTGCTCTGCCAGACGTTCTTAACGTCGTCAGTTGCATCAGCAGCAGGCCTGGCACCTAGCGGTGCTTCCAGGACGTAACTCTTCTGTGCAGCAATGAGGATAATCCTCAGGTTACGGACCCAGTCCGTGTAATTGCTACCATCATCTTTCAACTTTGCTTTCTCAAGGAACGCATTAAAATTCAACGGAACAATAGCACGAGCCATCTATCTACATACAAACATAGACAAGCAAAATACTATCAGGTACTAAGTTCATGATAAATTTAAGTTCAATTAATCATATTACTAAAGAACTCCCACTTAGACAGACATATCTCTAGTCATCTAAGTGATTACGTGATCCAAATCAACTAAACCATGTCCGATCATCACGTGAGATGGAGTAGTTTCAATGGTGAACATCTCTATGTTGATCATATCTACTATATGATTCACGCTCGACCTTTCGGTCCCCGTGTTCCGAGGCCATATCTGTATATGCTAGGCTCGTCAAGTATAACCTGAGTATTCCGCGTGTGCAACTGTTTTGCACCCGTTGTATTTGAACGTAGAGCCTATCACACCCGATCATCACGTGGTGTCTCAGCACGAAGAACTTTTGCAACGGTGCATACTCAGGGAGAACACTTCTTGATAATTAGTGAGAGATCATCTTAAAATGCTACCGTCAAACAAAGCAAGATAAGATGCATAAAGGATAAACATCACATGCAATCAATATAAGTGATATGATATGGCCATCATCATCTTGTGCTTGTGATCTCCATCTTCGAAGCACCGTCGTGATCACCATCGTCACCGGCGCGACACCTTGATCTCCATCGTAGCATCGTTGTCGTTACGCCATCTATTGCTTCTACGACTATCGCTACCGCTTAGTGATAAAGTAAAGCAATTACAGGGCGTTTGCATTTCATACAATAAAGCGACAACCATATGGCTCCTGCCAGTTGCCGATAACTTCGGTTACAAAACATGATCATCTCATACAATAAAATATAGCATCATGTCTTGGCCATATCACATCACAACATGCCCTGCAAAAACAAGTTAGATGTCCTCTACTTTGTTGTTGCAAATTTTACGTGGCTGCTACGGGCTTAAGCAAGAATCAATCTCACCTACGCATCAAAACCACAACGATAGTTTGTCAAATAGACTCCGTTTTAACCTTCACAAGGACCGGGCGTAGCCACACTCGGTTCAACTAAAGTGAGAGAGACAGACACCCGCTAGCCACCTTTAAGCACGAGTGCTCGTAACGGTGAAACCAGTCTCGCGTAAGCGTACGCGTAATGTCGGTCCGGACCGCTTCATCTCACAATACCGCTGAACCAAAGTATGGCATGCTGGTAGGCAGTATGACTTATATCATCTACAACTCACTTGTGTTCTACTCGTGCATATAACATCAACGCATAAAACCTAGGCTCGGATGGCACTGTTGGGGAACGTAGTAATTTCAAAAAAATTCCTACGCACACGCAAGATCATGGTGATGATACAGCAACGAGGGGAGAGTGTTGTCTACGTACCCTCGTAGACCGAAGCAGAAGCGTTGACGCAACATAGAGGAAGTAGTCGTACGTCCTCCGGTTCAACCGATCCAAGTACCGTTACTCCGGCACCTCCGAGTTCTTGACACGCGTACAGCTCGATGACGCACCCTCGATCTCCGATCCAGCAGAGGCGCCGAGGGGGAGTTCCGTCAGCACGACGGCGTGGTGACGATCTTGATGTTCTCCTATTGCAGGGCTTCGCCTAAGCACCGCTGCAATATGACCGAGGTGTAATATCGTGGAGGGGGGCACCGCACACGGCTAAGGAACGATCAATGATCAACTTCTGTCTCCTAGGGTGCCCCCTTACCCCCGTATATAAAGGAGGGAGGGAGGAGGTGGCCGGCCCTAGGGGGGGCGCGGCATGAGGAGGGGGAAACCTACTCCAAGTAGGTTTCCCTCTCTTTTCCTTATCTTATTTGGAGGGGGAAGGAAAGAGTACTAGTATTAGGAAGTAGTACTAGTAGTAGTAATAGGAAGAGGGGGAAGGAGAAAGGAAAGGGGGGGCCGGCCCCCCTCCCCAATTCGGATTGGGCTTGGGGGGGCGCGCCCCCCTCCCTTGCTCCTTCTCTCTTCCTCCTACATGGGCCCAATAAGGCCCATATACCTCCCGGGGGGTTCCGGTAACCTCCCGGGGCTCCAAACTTCTCCGGAACATTTCCGGTGTCCAAATATATCCGTCCAATATATCAATCTTTATGTCTCGACCATTTCGAGACTCCTCGTCATGTCCGTAATCATATCCGGGACTCCGAACAACCTTCGGTACATCAAAATACATAAACTCATAATATAACTGTCATCGAAACCTTAAGCGTGCGGACCCTACGGTTCGAGAACGATGTAGACATGACTGAGACACATCTCTGGTCAATAACCAATAGCGGGACCTGGATGCCCATATTGGTTCCTACATATTCTACGAAGATCTTTATCGGTCAAACCGCATAACAACATACGTTGTTCCCTTTGTCATCGGTTGTTACTTGTCCGAGATTCGATCGTCAGTATCCAATACCTAGTTCAATCTTGTTATCGACAAGTCTCTTTACTCGTTCTGTAATACTTCATCTTATAACTAACTCATTAGTTACATGCTTGCAAGGCTTAGGTGATGAGCATTGCCGAGAGGGCCCAGAGATACCTCTCCGACAATCGGAGTGACAAAACCTAATCTCGAATTATGCTAACTCAACATGTACCTTCGGAGACACCTGTAGTACTCCTTTATAATCACCCAGTTACGTTGTGACGTTTGGTAGTACCCAAAGTGTTCCTCCGGTAAACGGGAGTTACACAATTCTCATAGTTACAGGAACATGTATAAGTCATGAAGGAAGCAATAGCAGAATACTAAACGATCAAGTGCTAAGCTAACGGGATGGGTCATGTCAATCACCTCATTCTCCTAGTGATGTGATCCCATTAATCAAATGACAACACATGTCAATGGTTAGGAAACATAACCATCTTTGATTAATGAGCTAGTCAAGTAGAGGCATACTAGTGACTATATGTTTGTCTATGTATTCACACATGTATCATGTTTCCGGTTGATACAATTCTAGCATGAATAATAAACATTTATCATGATATGAGGAAATAAATAATAACTTTATTATTGCCTCTAGGGCATATTTCCTTCAGGCGCAACACCCCCCTTGGGCCCATGCGCCTAGGGTTGGGGGGGAAACCCTAGAGGGGGCGCCCCCTTGCTTGGGGGGCAAGCCCCCTCCCCCTTTGCCGCCGCCCCCCTCTAGATCCCATCTAGAGGGGCCGGGCCCCCTTCCCCCTTCTCCTATAAATAGAGGGGCGAGGGGAGGGCTGTAGCACCACATCCAAGGCGCAGCCCCTCCCCTCCCCAACACCTCTGCTCCTCCGTTAAGAGCTTAGCGAAGCCCTACCGGAGTACTGCCACTCCATCACCACCACGCCGTCATGCTGCTGTTGGAGATCTCTTCCTCAACCTCTCCCTCCTCCTTGCTGGATCAAGGCGCGGGAGACGTCTCCGCTCCGTACGTGTGTTGAACGCGGAGGTGCCGTCCATTCGGCGCTAGGATCATTGGTGTTTTGGATCACGACGAGTTCGACTCCATCAACCCCGTTCTCTTGAACGCTTCCGCTCGCGATCTATAAGGGTATGTAGATGCACCCCTCTCTCTCTCGTTGCTAGATGACTCCACAGATTGATCTTGGTGATGCGTAGAAAATTTTAAATTTCTGCTACGATCCCCAACAGTGGCATCATGAGCTCGGTCTATGCGTAGTTTCTATGCACGAGTAGAACACAAGTTTGTTGTGGGCGTCGATATTGTCAATTTACTTGCCACTACTAGTCTTATTTTGTTTCGGCGTCATCATGGGATGAAGCGGCCCGGACCGACCTTACACGTACGCTTACGTGAGACAGGTTCCACCGACTGACATGCACTAGTTGCATAAGGTGGCTAGCGGGTGTCTGTCTCTCCCACTTTAGTCGGATTGGATTTGATGAAAAGGGTCCTTATGAAGGGTAAATAGAAATTGGCATATCACGTTGTGGTTTTGGCGTAGGTAAGAAACGTTCTTGCTAGAAACCTATAGCAGCCACGTAAAAAATTTGCAACAACAATTAGAGGACGTCTAACTTGTTTTTGCAGCATATGTCGTGTGATGTGATATGGCCAAAAGGATGTCATGAATGATATATATGTGATGTATGAGATTGATCATGTTCTTGTAATAGGAATCACGACTTGCATGTCGATGAGTATGACAACTGGCAGGATCCATAGGAGTTGTCTTAATTTATTGTATGACCTACGTGTCAATGAATAACGCCATGTAGTTACTTTACTTTATTGCTAAACCGTTAGCCATAGTAGTAGAAGTAATAGTTGGCGAGACAACTTCATGAAGACACGATGATGGAGATCATGATGATGGAGATCATGGTGTCATGCCGGTGATGATGATGATCATGGCGCCCCGAAGATGGAGATCAAAAAGGAGAAAAATGATATTGGCCATATCATGTCACTATTTGATTGCATGTGATGTTTATCATGTTTTTGCATCTTATTTGCTTAGAACGACGGTAGCATAAATAAGATGATCCCTCATAATAATTTCAAGAAAGTGTTCCCCCTAACTGTGCGCCGTTGCGAAAGTTCGTTCTCTCGAAGCACCACGTGATGATCGGGTGTGATAGATTCTAACGTTCACATACAACGGGTGTAAGCCAAATTTACACATGCAAAACACTTAGGTTGACTTGACGAGCCTAGCATGTACAGACATGGCCTCGGAACACAAGAGACCGAAAGGTCGAACATGAGTCATATAGAAGATACGATCAACATGAAGATGTTCACCGATGATGACTAGGCCGTCTCACGTGATGATCGGACACGGCCTAGTTGACTCGGATCATGTATCACTTAGATGACTAGAGGGATGTCTGTCTGAGTGGGAGTTCATTAAATAATTTGATTAGATGAACTTAATTATCATGAACTTAGTCTAAAACTTTTGCAAAAATGTCTTGTAGATCAAATGGCCCACGCTCATGTCAACCTCAACTTCAACGCGTTCCTAGAGAAAACCAAGCTGAAAGATGATGGTAGCAACTATACGGACTGGGTCCGGAACTTGAGGATCATCCTCATAGCTGCCAAGAAAGCATATGTCCTTGAAGCACCGTTAGGTGAAGCACCCACCCCAGCGAACCAAGACGTTATGAACGCTTGGCGGTCGCGTGTTGATGATTACTCCCTGGTTCAGTGCGGCATGCTTTACAGCTTAGAACCGGGGCTCCAAAAACGTTTCGAGCAGCACGGAGCATATGAGATGTTCCAAGAGCTGAGAATGGTTTTCCAAGCTCATGCCCGGGTCGAGAGATATGAAGTCTCCGACAAGTTCTACAGTTGTAAGATGGAGGAAAATAGTTCCGTCAGCAAGCACATACTCAAAATGTCTGGGTTGCACAACTGCTTATCTCAGCTGGGAGTTAATCTCCCGGATGACGCGGTCGTTGACAGAATCCTTCAGTCTCTTCCACCAAGCTACAAGAGCTTTGTGATGAACTTCAATATGCAGGGGATGGAGAAAACCATTCCTGAAGTATATTCAATGCTGAATCAGCGGAGGTGGAAATCAAAAAGGAACATCAAGTGTTGATGGTGAATAAAACCACTAAGTTCAAGAAGGGCAAGGGTAAAAAGGGTTTCAAGAAAGACAGCAAGGGAGGTGCCGCGCCCGGCAAGCAAGCTGCCGGGAAGAAACCAAAGAATGGACCCAAGCCTGAGACTGAGTGTTTTTATTGCAAGGGAAGTGGTCACTGGAAGCAGAACTGCCCCAAGTACTTAGCGGACAAGAAGGCCAGCAACACCAAAGGTATATGTGATATACATGTAATTGATGTGTACCTTACCAGTACTCGTAGTAGCTCCTGGGTATTTGATACCGGTGCGGTTGCTCATATTTGTAACTCAAAACATGAGTTGCGGAATAAGCGGAGACTGGCGAAGGACGAGGTGACGATGTGCGTCGGGAATGGTTCCAAGGTCGATGTGATCGCCGTCGGCACGCTACCTCTACATTTACCTACGGGATTAGTTTTAAACCTCAATAATTGTTATTTAGTGCCAGCTTTGAGCATGAACATTGTATCTGTATCTCGTTTAATACGAGATGGCTACTCATTTAAATCCGAGAATAATGGTTGTTATATTTATATGAGAGATATGTTTTATGGTCATGCCCCGCTGGTCAATGGTTTATTCTTAATGAATCTCGAACGTGATGTTACACATATTCATAGTGTGAATACCAAAAGATGTAAGGTTGATAATGATAGTCCCACATATTTGTGGCACTGCCGCCTTGGTCACATTGGTGTCAAACGCATGAAGAAGCTCCATGCAGATGGACTTTTGGAGTCTCTTGATTACGAATCATTTGACACGTGCGAACCATGCCTCATGGGTAAAATGACCAAGACTCCGTTCTCCGGAACAATGGAGCGAGCAACCAACTTATTGGAAATCATACATACTGATGTGTGCGGTCCAATGAGCATTGAGGCTCGCGGTGGCTATCGTTATGTTCTCACCCTCACTGATGACTTAAGTAGATATGGGTATGTCTACTTAATGAAACACAAGTCTGAGACCTTTGAAAAGTTCAAGGAATTTCAGAGTGAGGTTGAAAATCAACGTGACAGGAAAATAAAATTCTTACGATCAGATCGTGGAGGGGAATATTTGAGTCACGAATTTGGCACACACTTAAGGAAATGTGGAATCGTTTCACAACTCACGCCGCCTGGAACACCTCAGTGTAATGGTGTGTCCGAACATCGTAATCGCACTCTATTGGATATGGTGCGATCGATGATGTCTCTTACCGATCTACCGCTCTCATTTTGGGGCTATGCTTTAGAGACTGCCGCATTCACTTTAAATAGGGCTCCGTCGAAATCCGTTGAGACGACACCGTATGAATTATGGTTTGGGAAGAAACCTAAGCTGTCGTTTCTAAAAGTTTGGGGATGCGATGCTTATGTCAAGAAACTGCAACCTGAAAAGCTCGAACCCAAGTCGGAAAAATGCGTCTTCATAGGATACCCTAAGGAAACCATTGGGTATACCTTCTACCTCAGATCCGAAGGCAAGATCTTTGTTGCCAAGAACGGGTCCTTTCTGGAGAAAGAGTTTCTCTCGAAAGAAGTAAGTGGGAGGAAAGTAGAACTTGATGAAGTACTGCTTCTTGAAGAGGAAAGTAGCGCAGCTCAGGAAGATGTTCCTGTGGTGCCTGCACCGGCTAGAGAGGAGGTTAATGATGATGATCAAGGTACTTCGGATCAAGTTGCTACTGAACTTCGTAGGTCCACAAGGACACGTTCCACACCAGAATGGTATGGCAA
This sequence comes from Triticum dicoccoides, assembly GCF_002162155.2. Classification (NCBI taxonomy): domain Eukaryota; kingdom Viridiplantae; phylum Streptophyta; class Magnoliopsida; order Poales; family Poaceae; genus Triticum; species Triticum dicoccoides. The sequence continues at coordinate 29,678,324 of NC_041391.1, forward strand.
TCCCGTCCTGGAAATCATGTTGTTAGACAACGGTGAACCTTCGAACTATGAAGAAGCGATGGCGGGCCCAGATTCCAACAAATGGCTTGAAGCCATGCAATCCGATATCGGATCCATGTATGAAAACAAAGTATGGACTTTGACAGACTTGCCCAATGATCGGCGAGCAATAGAAAATAAATGGATCTTTAAGAAGAAGACGGACGCGGATGGTAATGTTACCATCTACAAAGCTCGACTTGTCGCTAAGGGTTATCGACAAGTTCAAGGGGTTGACTACGATGAGACCTTCTCACCCGTAGCGAAGCTTAAGTCCGTCCGATCATGTTATCAATTGCGCATTCTATGATTATGAGATATGGCAAATGGACGTCAAAATGGGATTCCTTAACGGCTTTCTTAAGGAAGAATTGTATATGATGCAGCCGGAAGGTTTTGTCGATCCTAAGAATGCTAACAAGGTATGCAAGCTCCAGCGCTCCATCTATGGGCTGGTGCAAGCATCTCAGAGTTGGAACATTCGCTTTGATGAAATGATCAAAGCGTTTGGGTTTATGCAGACTTATGGAGAAGCCTACGTTTACAAGAAAGTGAGTGGGAGCTCTGTAGCATTTCTCATATTATATGTGGATGACATACTGTTGATGGGAAATGATATAGAACTCTTTGAGAGCATAAAGGCCTACTTGAATAAGTGTTTTTCAATGAAGGACCTTGGAGAAGCTGCTTACATATTAGGCATCAAGATCTATAGAGATAGATCGAGACGCCTCATAGGTCTTTCACAAAGCACATACCTTGATAAGATATTGAAGAACTTCAATATGGATCAGTCCAAGAAGGGGTTCTTTCCTGTGTTGCAAGGTGTGAAATTGAGCTCGGCTCAATATCAGACCACGGCAGAAGATAGAGAAAAGATGAGTGTCATCCCCTATGCCTCGGCCATAGGGTCTATTATGTATGCCATGCTGTGTACCAGACCTGATGTAAACCTTGCCTTAAGTTTGGTAGGAAGGTACCAAAGTAATCCCGGCATGGAACACTGGACAGCGGTCAAGAATATCCTGAAGTACCTGAAAAGGACTAAGGATATGTTTCTCGTTTATGGAGGTGACGAAGAGCTCGTCGTAAAGGGTTACGTCGATGCTAGCTTTGACACAGATCTGGATGACTCTAAGTCACAAACCGGATACGTGTATATTTTGAATGGTGGTGCAGTAAGCTGGTGCAGTTGCAAGCAAAGCGTCGTGGCGGGATCTACATGTGAAGCGGAATACATGGCAGCCTCGGAGGCAGCACATGAAGCAATCTGGATGAAGGAGTTCATTACCGACCTAGGAGTTACTCCCAATGCGTCAGGGCCGATGACTCTCTTCTATGACAACACTGGAGCATTGCCCTTGCCAAGGAGCCCAGGTTTCACAAGAAGACCAGGCACATCAAGCGTCGCTTCAACTCCATTCGTGAAAATGTTCAAGATGGAGACATAGATATTTGCAAAGTGCATACGGATCTGAATGTCGCAGATCCGTTGACTAAACCTCTTCCGCGAGCAAAACATGATCAACACCAGAACTCTATGGGTGTTCGATTCATCACAATGTAACTAGATTATTGACTCTAGTGCAAGTGGGAGACTGTTGGAAATATGCCCTAGAGGAAATAATAAATTTTTATTATTATATTTCCTTGTTCATGATAATTGTCTATTGTTCATGCTACAATTGTGTTATCCAGAAATCGTAATACATGTGTGAATACATAGACCACAACATGTCCCTAGTGAGCCTCTAGTTGACTAGCTCGTTGATCAATGGATGGCTACGGTTTCCTGACCATGGACATTGGATGTCATTGATAACGGGATCACATCATTGGGAGAATGATGTGATGGACAAGACCCAATTCTAAGCATAGCACAAGATCGTGTAGTTTGTCTGCTAGAGCTTTTCTAATGTCAAGTATCATTTCCTTAGACCATGAGATCGTGCAACTCCCGGATACCGTAGGAGTGCTTTGGGTGTACCAAACGGCACAACATAACTGGGTGGCTATAAAGGTACACTACAGGTATCTCCGAAAGTGTCTGTTGGGTTGGCAAGGATCGAGACTAGGATTTGTCACTCCGTATGACGGAGAGGTATCTCTGGGCCCACTTGGTAATGCATCATCATAATGAGCTCAATGTGACCAAGTGGTTGGTCACATGATCATGCATTATGGAACGAGTAAAGTGACTTGCTGGTAACGAGATTGAACGAGGTATTGGGATACCGACGATCGAATCTCGGGAAAGTAACGTACCGATTGACAAAGGGAATTGTATACGGGATTACTTGAATCCTCGACATCGTGGTTCATCCGATGAGATCATCGTGGAACATGTGGGAGCCAACATGGGTATCCAGATCCCGCTGTTGGTTATTGGCCAGAGAGCTGTCTCGGTCATGTCTGCGCGATTCCCGAACCTGTAGGGTCTACACACTTAAGGTTCGATGACGCTATGATTATAAGGAAGATATGTATGTGATTACCGAATGTTGTTCGGAGTCCCGCATGAGATCCCGGACGTCACGAGGAGTTCCGGAATGGTCGGAGGTGAAGATTTATATATGGGAAGTTGTCATACGGTCATTGGAAAAGTTCGGAGGCATATCGGTATTGTACCGGGGCCACCGGAGGGGTTCCAGGGGTCCACCGGGAGGGGCCACCTCTCTCGGAGGGCCTCATGGGCCGTAGAGGAAAGGGAACCAGCCCTTGGAGGGCTGGGCGCATCCCCCCCCTTGGGCCCATGCGCCTAGGGTTGGGGGGAAACTCTGGAGGGGGCGCCCCCTTGCTTGGGGGGCAAGCCCCCTCCCCCTTGGCCGCCGCCCCCCTCTAGATCCCATCTAGAGGGGCTGGCCCCCCTTCCCCCTTCTCCTATAAACAGAGGGGCGAGGGGAGGGCTGCAGCACCACATCCAAGGCGCAACCCCTCCCCTCCCCAACACCTCTCCTCCTCCGTTAAGAGCTTGGCGAAGCCCTACCGGAGTACTGCCACTCCATCACCACCACGCCGTCGTGCTGCTGTTGGAGCTCTCTTCCTCAACCTCTCCCTCCTCCTTGCTGAATCAAGGCACGGGATACTTCTCTGCTCCGTGTGTGTTGAACATGGAGGTGACGTCCGTTCGGCGCTAGGATCATTGGTGATTTGGATCACAACGAGTTCGACTCCATCAACCCCGTTCTCTTGAATGCTTTCGCTCGCGATCTACAAGGGTATGTAGATGCACTCCTCTCTCTCTCGTTGTTAGATGACTCCATAGATTGATCTTGGTGATGCGTAGAAAATTTTAAATTTCTGCTACGGTCCCCAACAGGAAAAGGGGGGAATTTCGTGGCCCTTGGAGGAGGGGTCCGAAACCAACCCTAACTCTTGTTTCCCCACACATACGGACTCTAAAAACAGCCTATACTTAAGTATTTCAAAATTACATGGGCCTGGACCAATAATAAGGTGATGCAGCACCTAGAATAGCCTCTAGACGAAATTTATGAAGTGGCATCTTGTATATTCCTCCAAGGCTTCATGCACTCCTTATGGTGGCTTCAAAGTCCTGAAATCATCACTTGTAACTCCGTTCTTGTTCCCCTTGCGCATGCCATCAACTCCATGCTTGTTCTTGCTCCAATGTTCATCCTTCTCCAAGCTAGGCCCTAGTAATTTAATCGGCGTGCGCGAGCTCTAGTAATTGGTCCAGTATATGTAACAGTAGGGGCTGTGGGTGTAACAATGGTATTGATGTCCTCATCAGGAGGGGAGGGTTGTGGCTCCTAGGGTGGAGATCATCAGCAGCGACCGTAGTTTCCACTGCATGTGGATCATCCTAGGGTGTCGTTCGGCTTCAACCCCTCCTTCGGTTTCTAGGGACAACCACCTCCTTGGGGTTTCCCTCAGTTTCCAGGAGGAGCGACCCCCCCCCCCCTAATCGGCGAGGCAACTGGCCAGTGCAACGGATCCAAGGCTTACTCGAATGGCAGAACTAGGATTTTGGGTACCCACCAACTCAGCAGCAGCAGTTTGGGCAAGGGCAGCAGTAGTTCTTCCCTGTTCAGTCACAATATTCAACAATCTCATCAACAATAGGCAAAGCAAAAGAGCAATATGAACAATTCTGGGAAGCAAAAGGCTAAAAACCATGCTGATTCTACATGTAATCAAGTGACTGCTCCTAAAACCAATGAGCCTACCGATGTTTCTTTGCATAAGGCTGATGATTATGTTGTTGTGGTTTGCTACAATTGTGGGGACCATAAAGTGTTGTTTTGACAACTACAATGAGCTTGAGTTGTCGCATCATCATTGCTTGTTCTCCTTTGGGTCGGATGGCCCGAGAATCCACCCCCAGCCCCTCCTGATTGCGGAGAATAAGGACATTTCACATACCCACTTGGGTATTCTTACTATAGTTTTTGTTTCCATTCAACTTTGTTTTTACTTTCTCAATTTATTTAATTATTTTCTTGGTTATCCCTTTTCCAGCTTTTCCTAGTTTTTACTTTTGTTTTCCTTTTTTGATCACTTTTCACAAAATAATATTAATATGTTCACCTCCATTTCTACATTATTTTTTGCTTTATGTTCATTAAATTTGTATTTTTACCTATAATATCTATATTTAATCCTACTTATAAAATGAAGATTTTTTTTCTTTCTATATCAATGCTAGTATTTTATTATTTTTGAGAAAAAGTATGTTTCATCAATTACTATTTCATATGATAAATTTTTATCCAAAATAATAACTATTTTAACTTTTTCAGACATGCAAATTATTTTCTTAGACTTCAAAATATGTCATGACGAAATTTTTACAGAATAAACAATTCTTTCTTTGAAAAATATAAATATATAAAAAACACTTTGTATTACAAGTTGAACATTTCTATTAGTCAAAACAAGTAAACTAACATTTTATTTGACATATATGTTCATTTTACTTCGTAGAAGAAAATTTTCATATATATCAAAATATATTTTCAAAATATTTATTTAGCATAGCATTAACTTTTAGTTTTTTTCCTATAACTTTTATTTATTTTGTTTACCATGGTCTAAAAAATATATTATTTTCCTATAAAGTAAGAAGTACAAAAAAAATCTGGATGTGCTAAATGTTTTTTCACAATGTTTTCTCTACTACTTATAAAAGAGTAAAACATTTTCTTTCTTAAAGTACACCCCACGTAATGTACACCGAGCAGTAACAACCTCACGATCAGACCCACTTAAAACATCCAATCGTTCAATTTAGTCTAATGCAGGACTAAAAAGATGTTGGACGCGTCTAGGGAGCAGCCGTTTGCTCCCTAGCGATCCCTGGCAGCCGGCCACAAAAGGAAGGTTTTGGTCCCCCTGGCAAAAAAGGAAACCGGCTGGTCCACCACTGTATCACGCGAATTGCATGTCCACCCTCCCACAACCCAACTCCGCTTGGTCCCCCCCATCACATGACTCCAAGCCGTTCCCTTCTTCTGACCATACCCACCCACGCATCCCCATCTTCTTCTCCCCCAAGCTACGAAAAAGAGGTGTGCCTCCTTCCCCTGATCTAGAAACCTTGGTTCACCCTGCAATGGCGGCATAGGGAGGTTGTCAGCCAAAGGAAATTGACAAAAACTGAAAGGAAACTAAGCAAAAACACACAAGGAGATCAGCTTTGCCCAGCTCTTCCATTTAATTTGCCAAACACCTACTCCTCTGTCTTGTTGATTCTTCCTGGAATTTTTGGACTCTTTTGTGCAATTTTTTACAAACTGCACACTCATCTAAATTGTGCTGCAACTTCTTTTTCAAGAGTGCTACTGAAAAGGATGAAAACAGTGCTATCATGCTCTGTTTACAACGTGTTACAATTCTGTTACTTGCTTATGAATTTGTTCTTGGCAAATTACACATTCTATTTGAGCAAAAATAGTGCTATCATGAAGCAACTAAGTATAGGATATACACACAACTTTGGTATCTTATGACATGGCAAAACATGAACCTTTTTGTACCTTATAAGAGGATGAACAGTGAGCTCAGTATGGAAAAGAAGGGCAAAAACAAGGCTTTCTCCTAGCGGATCATTTGCTATATGTGGAGCAAAACAATGGCTGATTGGAGCAACTTGCATTATAAGATTAAGCAAAAACATAATATTGTCCAAGCAACTCCTGAAGAAGCTAGAAAAACATTCCTCTTGGGCATTTGTTTCCATTGTTCTTTGGTTCAACAGTGAAAATATGAGAAGAATATAAGTAAATGTGCAACTAAAAAACAAGAGAGACTGTTGCGCAGTTTAATTTACCTTGATTATAGGATATCCTTCAGCATGATCTACCTCTTTTTCTCCTGTTCGGTCTCTTCAGATCTACCTCTTTTTCTGGATAGAGATAACACAAGTCTTAGGTATGAATGAACAAGAAAAACATCCAAGGGCAATGCATGCAACTTCATGTGCGTTGGAACAAAAAAGTAATCCAAAACCTGTGTAATATGTATTCAACCAGCAACTGCGTGGGTGTTCCTAAGCAAGTTTGTGTTGAGATTTGGGCAAGTACATAATGTTCTACAGGCAACTGATGGTTTTGGGGTAAGAATAGAACCTAAATTCTTAAAAAGTGCAGCCAACATATAAACACAGGCAAGTCACATGCTTAACATTAGCAAGTTTGTGGTAAGCTAGAAAGAAAAACAAAGAAGCCCTTGGAGAACATGTCTTAGGCTGTTTTTCCTTGGGGGTTTTGGGGCTAGTTTGTGTTTTGGGTTTGTAGGTTGTAGGGTGCATGAACAGCTGAGTTGGTGTTGTAGGTATTTCGATTTTGTAAGGCGAGTTGTGTTGAGATGTAGGCAAGTACAGAATGCTTTGCAGGCAACTGATGGTTTTGTGGGGAAAACAATCATAGGTCCCTGGGGGAAGAAGGTACAAGTCCTACCTTTTTTTATCCCCTGTTTAAGACAATAATTAGTTCCCCTATTTCCTCCTTTCTTGAGATCTTGGGCACCATTTGGTTAGATTCCGGCACATCTACTGCAAGGGCAAACAAAACGTAATTAGATGGGGGGAAAACTTGTTAAGCAACTGGGGAGCTTGGTTTGAGCAAGAATAGTTCAGTTTGCAAGCAACTAGTGTATGTGTATGTATATGATGTTGTTCATAAAAGTTTTGGTAGCAATTGTTATCAGTATTGTGGGAAACTAACTGGGAAAAAGTAGGCAGCTTCAGGCAATTGGTAGGCAACTAGTGTGTGTGTATGTGTTTGGTGTTGTTTATGAAAGTTTTGCAGCAACTGTTCCCATGATTGCGAGCAACTAATATGCTGAATAGTAAGCAGACAATATGTAATTTGTAGGCAACTATTGTGTATGTATGTGTGTGGTGCTGTTTGTAAAAGTTTTGTAGCAACTGATGCCAAGATTGTAAGCAACTAACTTTGAAATAGTAAGCAATTGCACGGGATTTGTAGGCAACTAGTATGAAGAAGTGAACTTAAACATGCATGACTCTACACGTACTTGCGAGAAAAGGTGCCTTCTACAAAAATATATACTGTGTGTGTTGATAACACTTTAGCAAAACAAGTTAGTGCACCCGTGATTTTAGGTGTGCCAGTTCTAGGTTACGTGTCAGACAAATTGTGTGTTTATGTTAGGCAACTTTGGACAACAAAAACAAAGAAAAAAATGTTGGGAACTGTTGGCACACTAGAAATGTAGGAAAAAATTAGGCAACTGTTGGCAATATTGCAGGCAAGTACTGCTTACTTTTGATCCCTGAACTTGCATGACTATATGCATGCTTGCTAAGAAAAAGGAGTCCCCTCCCCAACACTGGTTCTGTTTATGTATATGAAATTGTAGCAACTCTATGTCAACTTGTTAAGCAACTGTTTCAAATTGTTGGGCAACTACATCCTAACAAAAATGAAACATGTTGTAAATAACATATTGTCAAAGAAAATTACCTTAATACTGTGGTTGATTCCTATTAAGTTGTTGTTAGTTAATACCTTGCTGGACTGCACCAGATCACACATAGCCCTGCATAAATAAAAAATAAAAAAACAGTAACAAAAAACCAAAGATGGTTTATACCAATGACAGATTGTGGGGTGTGAACCAACTTTTTTAATACCCCCACCACACATTGTCGCAAATGTTGTGCAAGTGGCACATATCAATAAAGAAACTTGTCCCTAAACAAGAAACATAGTTTCAACGCAAAGTAAAACATCGAACTAAAACAAACCACCATGTCTTTTAAAAGTAGTACTACAAAGTTTCACATATGTTCAAAAACCGCCTCCAAATTCAGAACAAAAAAGTCTGCATCACATCATCTGCAACTGCTCTTTTCTGACTCTGATTTGTATCCTGCAAAATGTAAAAAAGAAAACCATGATGTTATAGACTATGTAGATTTATAGCTTGGAACAAGAAAACTATATTGATTGATGAATGAATCTATGGAAAAAGAAAACAAAAAAATTGTTGTTTCATGTGACTGGATTTCTTTCATTCTTTTGTTCACTGATTGCTTCCCCTGCCGCTATTATGTGGATTATCCTTTATTTGACACTACAACAAGTTAACTTTGCCAAAAAATGTTTGTAAGTTGTGTGCCTTTTTCAATTTTTGAGCAAATTTATGCAGCAGGGGATGATCGACCTTAATGAATTGCCCGATGACGTTAATGATGAATTGCCACCTAATGTTGGAGTGGAAAATGGTGATCCCATGTCCTGCACACAACCTCCTGCCCATGGTGGTGAGGCAGTGAACAATGAAAAAGGACAACCCTAGCGACGACTCGCGGACCAGAAGCAGGACGACAAGAGGAAAGAGCACCGAAACGAAATGAAAGGAAGAGGGGAGGAGAAAAGGCAGGCGGCAACACAGGATAGGACAGTCCACCCACCCACCACCCTCCGCGCCATCGAACAGTGTGGTGCCGTGCGAACGAATCGCAGCCGGGCAGCTTACCCGGCGGGCCACAACGTGTACCCGCCGATGAACGACAACCGGGCACGTCGACGAAGCGCACCCACCCCGCGCCCCCTCGCCCCGACGCAGAAACCGCTCACACCCAAGCGGTCACCCACAGAGAGGAGAACCACCCGCGACGGCGTGCGCCGGCCCACCTGTAGATGAAACGGGCGAACGAGAGGAGAGGCGAAACGATCCAGAACTGGAGCCACCGAGCGGCCAGGATCACGACACGTCAGCAAGGCCGCACACATCGAACGGTCAACAGGCAGATCGATCTGTGAGCTTCCTTATTCCAGCACAAATCAAGAATTGAGAGGTCAAGCAACAAAAAACTACACTATTGAATCAACTTTTCCAAACATTCCCCCTCCACCCCCACCCCTAAAAAAACTGCTCACGTGGTCGAAGCAACTCACGTAGTATGAATCAGACAAATCCTACAGTATTGTGAGGCAATTCATAACATCGCAAAAAGCTACACCTGAATGTTGGATTGATTCCCCGCCAAATCTCACAGCACATTAGTTTCAGGCAACTCATACAGTAGTGCCAGGCAACAAAAATACACTATTCAATCAACTTGCCCAAAAATCCCCCCCACAACCACCCCC
>NC_041391.1:29688360-29694809 GCF_002162155.2 Triticum dicoccoides
ATGAATTCCAGGCAACTCATAGACCAGAGCCAGGCAACTCAAATAGTATGATTCTGCCAACTCGTACAATATTGTGAGGATATTCCCAACCTCGAAGAACTACGGATCTGGCAAAACAAAACCATACACTTGATGTTGAATCCCTAACCACCAACCTCACCCGTGGATCTGAAAGGAAATGGAGACATCGGGTGCAGTTGGACCTTACCTCACGATTTCAGCAACAAGTCCACCGCAGCGTCACCGGCGACCTGCGTTCCGCACCAAGCTCCGCCTTCCGCAGACACGCCACGCGCACCACCGCAGCCTCGCGCTCCTCTGACGCGCGGACCACCAGCCCAGCACTCCTTCAGTCGTGCGTACACCGCAGCCTGGCGCTCCTTTAGTCGCGCACGCGCAGACAACCGAAAGCCAGGCCCTCCTCAACCGAGCGTGCGCGCACCACCGAAGCACCCGCCCTCCTCCGTCGCGCGCACACGAGGCCCGCACCACGACCTCCGCTTTCTTCGGTAGAGTGCAGATGCGGCGAGCGAGGAGGAGAGGATGTGGAGGGGATTAGGGAGAGAGCGAGGAGGGCGAGAGAGGATTGGGAGAGACAGCGGTGCTCTCCAGGGCAGTTTCGAGATGTCCGCCGAACAGGCGAGAAGTGGCGGCCCCACCCAGGCGATATCGTGTCGTGGGCGAACAACGAACGGTCCCGACAACAAAACACCTGGTCGTGATCGCGCGCCTACGCCTCGCATCGGACGGCTGTCCATGCGAGTGCTCGCGACGGCAAACGAGCAGCCGTGCACTTTTTAGCATTTAGGAAAGATGTTTAACCATTAATTACATCTGATGGACCACGTAGCGAGTGGACGAAAGGTTCACCCACGTCTCCACTGCCACCTCCAGTTGCCGGAAACAACCGCCCCTGGTAATGTCTACAATATCCACAAATAAAACTCTAGTTCTCACAACAGAAACTCAAAAGTTGATGCACAAAAATGTCATCAGACGAGTACTCCCAAAATGAGCAACAAAAAGAGAATTAGCATTGCATAGAAACAATTTGCGGGGCATGATGCTCGATTGCTTGTTGCAGCTTGCGAACATATATGCGCAAATAAAGCTAAACCGCTGATGGGATGCTACCGATGATGGAATCTCACACACATGTCTACTATTTTGTTAGCACAACGAATTTTTCTACTAGAAAACCGAACACTACAGAGGAGCCATCACGGTTAGAGATCAACATCATATAAATAAAATATAAAGGAATACATGAAGCACAATTACTTCAATATCCCACCTTAGCTTACAAAAGGCACCACATTTGTTGCACGTTTCCCAATACTCCCATGAAGGGCTTTGCCATATCTTGATCCAAGGAAAACAACAAAATAACTTTTCTGTCAAACTCCAGCAATCACTGATCTACTTTAAGATAAGAAAGTGATTTAACAACAGAATTAGTCAAAAGTTGGTCCACTGACCACTCACATATGGCTCTGGCTCTGTCTCTGTCTCTGAAGAGTCTAAGCTGAAGCATATGCTATTACTGGATACGTCTCAGCACAACATCGCATCTATCATCAAACATTAAACATACAGTATACAAACACATTGCATTTCTGGTTGCACGTTCTGAAATCTACATACTGCAGCTTCTTCCACAATGGGAAATCATAGATAGAGATCAGAACACCAATGCATGGAGCACACAGCATCCAAATACCAATAATTTCAGTCAAATTCAGGATCGTTACAAGTGGAGCACCTCTAGGTCGTAATGCCAGAGCACCAAACAGATTTCCAGCCAAAAGCTCCGTTGACACGATTCCTACTACTACTCCCCTATCAGAACAGAACACCACTGATCATGCGCAAATTATGCTGGTGAGGCCTGATGGTCACCGCCAGTGGAACACGGGGAATCAGAAACTGAAATCCGGGTTTCAGGAGATAATCAGACATAACTGGAACACAGCTCCCAACTCAAATAACCCGAATTTGAAAGGAGTTCATCTCTGTTTGTCAAACGGAGATAAAGATGGCGATTAGTACTACCTTCAGCTTATCAGCAGTTAACAATCTCGATTTCAACTTGGAATTAGACACTCAAAGATACAAACAACTGCTGATATCCTAAAAATTCAGAACAGTATAGCTATCATTTTGAAGTTTGAAACTAAAAAATATCAACAGCAGTAATTGTTCTAAGATGGTTCAGGATAGTGGATCTTAGGCATTACATTTTTCTTTTTGATGAAATAGGCATTATATTTAAGCTGGCAGTACAGTAGGCATAACCTTCTACCTCACTTAAACAGTTGACAATTCTTTACCTTAGTCTTTGCATCCCATCAGCAAGCTTTTATTGGTGGCTCACCAAAACCAAACATCTAACGGCATCCTCCTAGCCTCCTGGTACATCAATTTCAAGGTAGGCGAACCATGGTTCCATTTAACCAAGTGAACTTCCTTTTCTTCTTGCTAGGAGTTGAAAATTTGGCATTTGTGGTTGTGACGGTTAAATGAAATGGAGATACTCCTTAGTAACAGACCAGGTGAATAACTTATGTGCACAAATGCAGCAGAAAATTTACATCAGACTAATTAGATTCATTTTTCTTTTGTTTGAGAGAGAGTTAGCTGGAATTTTTGAATAAAACGTAAGTCTAATCCCAGCGAAAAATTCAAGCTATCTTAACCTCCAATTTTGATCAAGTAAACTCAATATTTCTGGGACAGTTAGAGTATCCATCGATCATATTTGAACCTAATACCAATTCATTCATCTCCATACAAATATAAAACACACATCAACAGAAGCATTAATCCTATTAATCTTCATACATTGATCCTATTTGTCCCTTAAGTTCTTCTCTATTTCGATCACGAAGTTCAGGAAAAGCAAGTTAACTTACCTCAGTTTAAGTTACTGAGCAGGAAAAAATTAGAAACAGCAGCCCAGATCTGATGACCACTGCAGACACAACAGAACAGAGGCACTTCATCACCCACGGCTGAGAAAGCAAGGTAGAATCACCACACTGGTGGGCACTTCATCACCCGGGTATAACTTTTACTAATTCATGAATAAATATATATTTTTCACTGCATACATACTATTTCTCTTTTTTTCTGTTCTTTTCAGATCAATATTGTTGTGATCTTTCATGTCTTTTATAACAGGGAAAATGGTTGTATATGATAGACATCGAACCGTTTCTGTAAACTGAGTACTAACTGAGTTCCCTAAAAAAAGAACCTTAGTACTAATTGAAATATGATGGAACAGAAAATACAATGAAATCAATACGGAACATGCTAGATAAATCTTGCCATGAAACCAGATGACACTGATAATTTTAGTGGAAAACAAAGGACTCTTCTGTTGTTTTTAGTGAAAAGTTGGTCCACTGACCACTCACATATCCAATTTCCATGATCCTCAACGGAAGTCAGAAACACAACATATCCATGGACTTCTCATTGTTCAAAATCTTCTCTTAGGATTAACCACAACAGCATATCGGGGGTTCAGGAATCAAAATATCAGTTACATCAAGAGTTAGCAATGACCAAACTGGCATGTAACAGAGACACTATAAAAGATAGCCAACATCCAGTTAGGCCAATTTTCTGAGGCTATTCCAAAATTAGACGGCATTTCCCCTTTGCAAGCGGTTGCATAGTCTTCAGCGAGGTGTGGTGCAGCTTCCTTGTGAGGGCATATGAACTTCTCCACAAATACCTTCTTGTTCAGCATGACTATGCTATAGTAGTCCCGGTACTGACCTAGCAATCCATTTGCCTTAAGAAACTGGATAACAGAGTACCGGGGTCTGAGTCGGCCCTCCATGCTATAACCGAGTATTATCGGTCGATGAGGAATGTACATGGGTTCCAACCCCACCACGGAGAAGAGGAACTCAGACCTACGCTTTAGAGATTCCTTCGACTTCGTCAGCACAAACGGAGCCTTACAGACAGCAATGCTCACTTCGGCATCAGACCACCTGAACGTCTTCTTCAAGTACTCCAATTTGGCGGCGACCTTCTCCTCGCTGAGAAACGCGACGGCCTCTAGCGCTTGCCTAAACATCCCAGAGCCACGCGGCACGCCTAATCTTTCAGCGCACGCCACCATCGCACGGACGCGCTCCGGGTTGCTGGTCAGCATCCTAGGCACACGGATACAGAGCTTGGCAGTATCGCAAGCACCTAGCCCGCACTCCCTCAGGAACACGACATTGGGCTTGACCACCTTGTCAAGGTTGGTCGAGAGAAGGCCGGATTCTCGCTTGAGCATCCGGAGTAAAATGTCCACTGAGCCGATGAGGGGCAGGTAGTAGTGCAGCTTGGAGACGATGTTTATGGAGCGGAAGCAGTCGGGGGTGAGGAAGACGATGCGGGCGATGTCAGGACGCGACAGGCCGATGCCAATGAGCCCGATGACCTTAGGGGCCAGGGTTTTGTCCACTTTGGCGCAGAGGAGCCGCGGGTCTTTGGCGACGACGGCGGCGGCGTCGGCGCCGGAGAGGCCGAGGCCGGCAAGGAAGGCGAGGACGGCCTTGGGTTTGGCGGGGGAGTTGAGGTGGGAGAGCTTCGGAGAGGCCTTGAGGGCTTGGGACCGGGTGAGGCCGCAGGTGTGGACGAGGTACTCCTCGACGGCGAAGCCACTGGGATTTGGGGAAATGGCGGCCGCGGCAGCGGAGAGGAGGCAACGGAGTGGTGGGACGGCCGGGCGGGTGGAGAATAGAGGAGATGGGAAGCGATGGGCTCTCGGAGGCGGAGCATGGAGCAGCCGGCGGGCGGCGAGAACAACGGCGCCGGCGGCGATGCAGAGATCTCCGATGGATTGCAATAGCAGCTCTGCCTCTCCGATGGATTTTTTTTCTCAGTGTGCGTGGGCTCTAATGGACCGGGTTTTTGATAGACCTACCCAATAACAGATGTTCATTTTCTTCCCTTGTTCTAAGAAACATATATTTCCTTCCCTTTTCATGCCTCCTTCACATTTTTTGAACACTGTACAAATGCAAGCGCTCGTATATACGTGCATACACTCACCCTTATTAACGCACACATGCACACCCTACCCCTATGAGCACCTCCAAGAGACTGATCTGGCATATCATCTTGAGATTTTACAAAGTCACCGTAGACATCTCGCAGTTGACAGGAACGTCTCCTCCCACTGAACACATATCACTAAAAATCCTGAAATAAATCTAAGATAATGCGAGCACCAGAATTTGAATCTTGGTGTGTTGGGGATATCACTGTGCGCCTAACCATCTCAACCACAGGTTGGTTCGCTCCTCCACATTTTTTAATTATTTCGTATCATATATTTTGTTACATGTTTTTTTATTTTTATGTATTTCCATTTTGGAATTTTCACTATTAACAAATGTGTGGTACTACCTATTTCCTTTGACGCTGCTTATAAAAATGGAGACAAACTTGGCATCTAATGGAAATTCTGTTTTCAAAATTGTTGTTTTATTAATTTCAGAAAATATGTTTCATGGAATAGTTTACTCATTTATATATAATATTTTTAGTCTGATGAAATAATCTTTACAACCATACTGATACATATTAACAAATTCCATAGACAATGAATATATCTTAAGACATACTATTATCTTTTTTATTTTGCATTAATTCTAAAGATAGAGAATACTTTTCACTAACAGATAATTTCTTCTCGGTATTATTTTTTTATTAATGTGAGAAAAAATAGGGTTGTATGAACTTTTTGTTGTCTGATGAATAACGAAGCACTCTCGCAGGCGGAGCTTGGCGCAGGGGGCGGCGGCGCCGGCGGCGATAGAGATATTTCCGATGAGAACTGCAATTGCAAGTCTCGCTGTGGGTGTGTGCGGGCTCTATTGGCGAAATCACTAATTAAGGAGTACTCCTTGCGGAGATCACTTCAACTCCCCCAGGTTGCGACAAGTGGTGTGCTGCATGTGCACCACTTGTCGCAACCTGGGAGTTTTTCCTTTTTTCGTAGATCCGTTTATTCAAAACGTTTTATCTTTTAAACTGTGCGTCCAAATCTCGAACCGCTTTCGCCATTGGATTCCTCGCGTCGAGATCTTCAAAATTAGATCCCATATTGATAAGTTTTGACAAACTTTTTTTTCACGAAAAAACCAGACGAAAAAAACGAACCGGGAACATGGGTTTTTTCCCTTTCCGAAAGAGGCACGCCCGTGCCTCTGACGAAATCACAACCCTGCCTCTCGCGAAAGCAAAACCATGCCTCTCGCGAAAGAAAAAAAAACAGAAAACACGTTTTTTTTCCTTTTCCGAAAGACGCACGCCCATGCCTCTCGCGAAAGCACAACCGTGCCTCTCGCGAAAGTAAAACCGTGCCTCTCGTGAAAGAAAAAAAAACAGAAAGTGCGTTTTTTTTTCTTTCCGAAAGAGGCACGCCCGTGCCTCTC
>NC_041391.1:29695268-29746900 GCF_002162155.2 Triticum dicoccoides
TCTCACGAAAGAAAAAAAAAACAGAAAACGTGTTTTTTTCCTTTACGAAAGAGGCACATCCGTGCCTCTTGCGAAAACACAACCGTGCCTCTCGCGAAAGCAAAACCATGCCTCTCGCAAAAGAAAAAAAAAACAGAAAACACATTTTTTTTCCATTTCGAAGAGGCACGGCCGTGCCTCTCGCGAAAGCACAAACGTGCCTCTCGCGAAAACAAAATCGTGACTCGCGCGAAAAAAATGCATTTTTTTGCGCAAAAAAATTATTTTTTCCGAATTTTTTTTTGTCGAAAAGCTAGAGAAGACCTGTGGAAAACCAAAACGTCAAAAAACCCCAGAAAAAACCCGTTTAAACGGCCGAAAAAGCGTGCGTAAAAATAAAAAAACAAAATCCGGAGGGAGCGCCCAGAGCGCGACACGTGACGAATGGCTGTGAGCGCGCCAAGTGGCGCTGATCGTTGCGAGGCTCCCGAAGGAGCGCTCGTTAATTAGTTGCTCCCCTCTATTGGACCTCGATGCGCTTCTTGGAATTTTGGTCTCTTTGTCTGTGGGCCTTCATTCTTTTTTTTTCTTGTCCAATAGCTTAGGGCTTGCCTAAAAAAAAGTAGCTTAGGGCAACTCCAGCACGGATCATCTATTGGCACACAAAATACCCACATAATATAAAATAGTACTTTTATATAACTTGTGCGCAAGTTTTCAATATATTATAATTTTTACATAAAAGAAAAAAAATATAATTTATTTATATTTCATAGTATAATACTATTTTCGTTTTCAGTTTTTGTTCTTTTTCGTTTTCAGTTTTTGTTCTTTAATTTAGGCTTAAACCATTCTCAAATTCATTTTTCCTTGTAAATAAAATACTTCTACTTGGAACACAGGGATTCGGAAATTTAGAAAAGGCACCGGAGATGATTACACAAGTGGAACTCATTGTTAATCAAACCTAACTGGTACGTACATAGCTTCCAAGTCAACTAATCCGAAGTTCAACATAATTCATCTTTGCTTCTCAGGCAGAGAGAGATGGGGCCGGATTAGTACCTGCAGGCTGCTTATGAGCAGGTGACAATCTCGATTTCAATTTGATAAAACCCACTAAAAAGATATAGACAACAGCTGATATCATTAAAAAAAATCTCACAACAGTGTGTGTGTGGTTTTGCGGTAGGCACTAAAAATATCAACAGCAGCCATTGTCCTAAAAGGATTCAGGCATTACTACATCTCAAAGAAAAGAAAAAACAATAGCAGTGACTAAATAGCTGTTACGCTCTACTACTAAGCAAGGAGACTCGAATCTAAATAAAAGCAACTTCTACATAATTTCACTTTGTCCATCAGTAACTCCTACAGAATGTGTCATAAATTTTTTTGTACGGGTTACACCAAATTAAGAAATCAAGAAATATGCATGGTATTTCAAGTAGCAGCGAACCTCACTACCATTTCAGTAGGCTGGAGCTTGGGTACAAATCTCGACACCACCAATTAAAATTTAGGTGAAAGTAAGGTCATGGAACTTCACTAAATTATGAGTATTTAAATTAAGGCACTCTGCTACCCAGGTCTGCTGTGACTGTTACCTACACAGCGACTTCACTGTTGCAGCAATGAAAACGGTAATTTTCTTTGTATATGTACTCCCGATCAACCTGTATGGAAACAACAGAAAATACCAGAGGCAACGACAAGGAAAGCTGTTACCAGATCATAAACAGCGGCAATCTGACAATCAAAGCATAAGAACGCCAATACAAGGAAGCACTTACAAAGAATCTGTAAACAAGATGACAAGCAGAAAACAGAACATAGAACAGAGGCAAAATATAACCATGACTAAATTTTCCACATGATATTGTTTCCACTAGTTTGCAAACTGTTGGACGGAACTCTCTACGGTTCTGCAGCTATGGACAGTAATTGTAAGACGTGAATTCAACTAATGACATGAAGCAATGAGAGAAAGAGAAAAGCAGGTGCAGAATTTCACTAACGAAATCAACCAATGACCAGAAGAAGCAAATCTATATCAAATTAAAATACATGGATTTCTTACTAACAAAAATAAATCCACCAGGTTGAAAGAGGAGCAGTTCTCCCAAAAAAAAATTCAAAGAGTAAGCCGAGTTTGAGGCTACATGCCTTTCTTAGTGGAAGGAGAGCATGAGCTGACTGCCCATGTCCACGCGTGACACTACCCAAATCACTCTTAAAATCTGAACATGGGAAAAAATGGAACTGACAACACATAATTCGTTCAACCATGATTTAGAAAAAAATTATATAGTTAGATGAGACCATTCAGCCATGTTATCCAGGCGGGCAAGGAGTTCGGCTACTTACAGGTACGGGCACACACTTTGTTTTGTCAGACACTGCTCCGGCTCACCACTGAGGGGGTGACCCAGATGAATCGTGAACTACTACTACCCACCATGCCCAGACCCGACCGTCAGCCACGTTTGGCTTCTTCCCACACTGCGGCCCCCACCTCCTCACCAATCCCAGGGTGTCAGAAGTTGGCTCCTCGTCCCACAGTACCCGATGCGTTTGCCATCAACTTGGGCAACAGATGGAGTCATTGAGATATGATCGCCAATAGCAATCGGTTGCTGGCAAGGGTCGAGCACCATGTGGTCACCAACTTCATAGCAGCGAGGTTATTGGTGGTGACCCTCATCATGCCCAAGATGGAGTGCTAAACAGGCCCGACGCCGTAGACGGTGGACGAGGCAAGGAATCCGGCCAAGTACTGGGAGTTCATGGAGGCATACAGAGAGAGTCCTGGAGTCCTTCAAGATCCACCACCACCACCATCTCTATTTCTATGAGTTTGGGTTGCATATCGCCTCCCCTCCTGGGCTGTAATTTCTCTCCTTCCCAACTTATTTCTCCTTTGGCTTTGATCGTCTTTTCTAAGACCTGCAGTCACTCAATAAATTTGTCTTGCCACAAGCTTTCATATTTTTGATTTCGTTATTTCATATCACATACTAATGGTCGGAGTTCTTATTCAGTCTTGCAAAAGTAACAAATAAATTGAAGGAACTGAAGATGCATTACTAACTGCAACAGAATAAAACTAGAGCAGAACTATCCGTAAGAAACACGCTGATAACACCAGATGATAGGTCTCCTATTGTGTGAGCAGTATAGAAAAGGAACAGAATTTATATGTCAAGATAGCGGATGTGGATACTCCCTTTACTTTTGCAGGTTGCCGATACTATATATGTGCAAGTTAGAAACTATATATGTGCACCAACACACTGCCGGTTTCTGAAATGGTTCACCTCATAGAAAAGGAAAGCCAAAAGATGAGAACTCATGGGCATCTGAACAGTAATTACATCACAAAACACAGCAATTTGCCACTCTATGTTAGAATGGAAAACCGGTGGAAGATTTCAGTGTCGTGTAACGGGTGGGCAACAGGTGGAAGGTCTCAGTGTCTCAAAGTCTAATCTAAACATCAAAAAGTTAGTACTAATTGACATACAATGGAACCTAAGAGACAATGAAATGAAAATAGAACATGCATGATAGATAAATTTTGGCATGGAAGCAGATCATACTGATACATTTTGGTGGAAAATGACAGCACGTTACTCTTTTGGTTTCTGGTTTCATGAATGCTGGTTTCATCGCAAATTGGTCTACCCACACATCCAATTTCCATGATATTCAATGGAAGTCTGACAACATCAACATCTCAGGGTTCAGGAATTAAATTGCCAGCTTCATAGGGAGTTAGCATTTAGCAATGATCAAGTGGCATGTAACAGGCATACTACAGAAAACAAACAACATCATGTATGGCAAAGAACACTGAAACAGCTTACATGCAGGGTGATAACTTTGTTGCGCCATATACTGTAACCAATTTCAATAGCCCTTTTTTGTTCATGTAAATCTGAAATTAGTTGGCACTTCCCCTTTGCAAGCTGCTGCATAATCTTCAGCGAGGTGTGGCGCGGCTTCCTTGTGAGGACATATGAGCTTCTCCACAAATACCTTGTCAGTCATCTTGACCGCAGAATATAAGCTCAAGTCACGATCTAGCAGTCCATTTTTCTTGAGGAACTTGATAACATAGTACCGGGGTATGAGTCGGCCCTCCATGCTATAAGAAAGTATTTCCGGTCGATGAGCAATGTACACGGGTTCCACCCCCACCTTATAGAACAGGAACTCGGACCTGCGCTTCAGAGATTCCTTTGACTTCTCCAGCAGAATCGGATACTTGCGCATAGCAATGCTCACTTCGGCATCAGACCACCTGAACGTACTCTTCAAGTAGTTCACTTTGGCGGCAATCTTCTCCTCGTTGAGAAACGCGACAGCCCGTAGCGCTTGCCTGAACATTCCAGTGCCACGAGGTACACCCAATCTTTCAGCACATGCCACCATTGCCCGGACGCGCTCCGGGTTGGTGGTGAGCATCCTCGGTACAGGGATACACAGCTTGGTAATATGAGAATCACCTAGCCCGCACTCCCTGAGAAACACAACATTGGGCTTGACAACCTTGTCGAGGTCCCACGACAGAAGGCGGGGTGAGTGCTTGAGCAGCCGGAGGAAGTTGTGGAAGGAGCCCAAGAGGAGCAGGTAGTAGTGCAGCCTGGAGACTATGGATCTACAGCGGAAATAGGCGTGGGCGAGCGAGACAAGGCGGGCGATGTCAGAACGCGACAGGCCGAGGCCGGTGAGCCCATCGACCACCGGAGCCAGGGTTTTGTCCACTTTGGCGCATAGGAGTTGCGGGTCCTTGGCGACGACCGCGGAGACGTTGGCGCCGGAGAGGCCGAGGCCGGCGAGGAAGGCGAGAACGGCGTCGGGGTTGGCGGGGGATTTGAGGTGGAAGAGCTTGGTGGAGGCCTTGAGGGCCTGGGGCCGCGTGAGGCCGCAGGTGTCGACGAGGTACTCCTCCACGGCGAAGCTGCTAGGGCTCGGGAAAATGGGGGATGCGGATGCGGAGAGGAGGCGAAGCAGAGGGAAGATGGCAGAGGCAGAGGTGGAGGAAGGAGAGAGGAGCCGGAGCATGGCGCAGGATCGACGGCGACGGCGGCGGCAGAGATGTGTTGGATGGATTGCAAATGCTACTTGGTGTCGTCGGACCAGAGTGAACGAGTTGTCGTCCTTTTGGTGATTGGACCCTGCGTCTGCGTGTGAATGGGTTCGTGTCCACATTTTTTTTGTCATCCATTTTTCTGGTTCTCTTTATATTTTCATTTCCCCACTTTTTGGTCCACGTCATTTATTTATTTAGGAGTACTTTATATGATATATCTGTTTTCTTGCATTTTTGTTTTGTTTCCGCAAATAATTTCATTTTTGGATTTTCACTATATACAATGTACTATCTTTTTCTTTACCACTGCTTACATAAATGGACATTTTTTCTTCTACTATCTACTCCAGATAATGGACGCCAATATCTGGCGGTCGGTCGCCTGGGAGGGGGAGGCTCTAGGGACTGAATTCATCGCTGGGGCGATCTGCTCCCTTGTTCGCCAGGGCGGACCCCCATTGGCTCATAGGCCCAATTTACTTTTTCCTAAATGTCGTGGACGAAAAAATATGTATTTTTCTTGTAAGAACACAGAAAAAATGCCACCGTATTAGAAAAATGACATGGACCTAAAGGAAGACATCTTTTAATAATAAAAAATATCATTTCTTAATATAAAAATCTCATCTCTGTAAAATTAAAAAAAAGACATCTCTTAATATAAAAATCCCATCTCTTTAAAATAGAAAATGACACCTCTTAATAATTTAAAGCGCCATCTCTTAATAAATAAGAAAGGTCATCTCTTAATCCAAAACGCCATCTCTTTAATATAAAAAATGCCATCTCTTAAAAACTAAAAATGCAATCTCTTACGGAAATGCTAACGCCCACACGTGTGGGCGTTCACCACCTCGACCACACGCAAGCATTACCGTTGGCAACTTTGTGCACGAATCTTGGCACAATCCGGTCGGTTTTCTGCGCCACGTAGGACGAGGCACGTGTGCGGTGTGCGAGGCAGTTCGCCCGCACGTTGGTTGCCCTCCCGCGGTCAGCGGTTGCCACTCGGGGCGTGCGGTGGAACTGCTATGCGCCCGCACGCCACGCTCCGACCGCGGTTGACGTCAAACACGTCGCACACCTCTGCCCCCTCTCCCTCACGGTTCCATTTACTCACCCCGCACCGCATTTACTGGCACAACCCACTCGCATTTCAAACCATTGGAGGAGAAGGCGAGGGGAGAAGGCGGCGGTGGAGGCGGAAGAATCGACGGTGTTCGCGGCTATCGGTGGTGCTCGCCGGAATAGAGCGGCTTCACCGGAGCGCCTGCGGGTTGAAGGTAATGCTCGCTACAACTCTCGCAATCCCTTCCTGCATTTTCCCCCTTCCCTTCCTGTTCGATTCCTCGATCGAGATTCTTAGAGATTCAGGCGATTCGGCGATGCGTCGGTGTTCCCGCCGGCGGCGAAGTCGCCTGCTAGCCGTTTTTGATGGCACTGGGCAGTTTCGTCGCCGCCGCGGCGACGGCATCGTCGGTGTGGTTATGCCTGTTCGGAGGCACGCACTAGTCTTGCCTTTGGATTGGGAAGGTGTCTCCCGTTTTGTTTGATGCGCATTGGTTCGAATTTGTGTTTGCAATCAGTTCGGGGGAGAACTTTGAGGTTGAATTTGAAGTCGCTGTAGTTGCCATTGAACCCTAGATCTAGTTAGTTGGGTTTTGAAACTGTAGTATGAGGCGAACTTGGTAGTTTGATTAACTATCATGATTGATGGCAACTAACTTCCTGAACAAATGTGATAGTTGCCACAAACGTGTTTTCCCATGCGGCAACAAATTACTGAAATGACTGTGATAGTTGCCACAAATAAGCTTTCCCATGCGGCAACTATTTTATTGAATGACTGTGATAGTTGCCACACACACGCTCTTCCATGTGGCAACTAAATTTGCTGAATTATTGTGATAGTAGCCACAAACATGCTTTTTCATTAGTGGCAACTAATTTTTCTGAATGATTTGTGATAGTTGCCACAATCGATAGTCAATGCAGTTTCAGCAGCCAACTGCACTGGACGACAACTAATATGCACATCAAGTGTGCCTGTTGCCACTTGGATAGTATATTCATGTGGCAAATAGAATGTGAACACATTATCTGTTGCCATACTACAGATAGGACAGTGTGGCAAATTGGCTGCATAATGTGCCAACCAAATTTGCATACCAATTGTGTCAGATGCCATACATATGCTTTTGCATGTGGCAAGTTTTTGGCTGACCACATCATGTCTGTTGCCATGCTACAGTCAGTACAATGTGGCAAATTCATTGTACTGTACGCACAATTTTTTTTTGTTTTTGCCACAACGACTTTGTGATATCTGAACACATTGTGGCAATTTTTCAGGTTCTTGATTAGATGTGGTTTAATCGCTTTGTTGTAGTATGTGTTGCATTTCAGCACGGCAATTTCACCCTAGCACATTTCTGCCGCTGTGGCAGTTATCACCGTGGCAATTTTTTCAGGTTCTTGATTAGATGCTTACCTATCGCATTTACATTTCCACCATGACAATTTGGTCTGTTCCTATCTCAGCAGAATGGCTCGCGGCGATCATCAAACTGATGACGATGATTTCATGGATCCACCACAGCGTAATCGGGCAACTGCACGGAGAAAAGAGGGTGATGAGGTAAATGTACACACATCCCCTCCTCTCAGCATGGCAACAACTGATCACTTTTTTGCAAAACATGGCAACAACTGATCACTTTTTGTTTGTTTTTTGCAGAAGAAGAAACGTATTCGCAATAGAGCCTCTCAAGAACGACTGACTACGTTGACTGACAGATTCATCGACGATCAGAAGGGAGCTGCTGCTGCGATGGGTATGCAGGCTATGATGGATGTCCGGTGCACGAACCTTGTCAACCATGTATGCGACTGGCTTGGTGAGATCTACGACCCCGCCTCCAGGGAATTCCTGATTCCGGGACGTGGAAGACTACCGTTGAACGAGGAATCGGTGTTCTGCATTTTGGGTGTGCCTCGTGGACATATCAATGTCCCGTACGAGGTCAATAATGAGATCGAGGAAGCGATGTTCCCCCGTTTGTTTCCTGGGTTGGAATCCATGCCGAACACGTCTGCAGTGGAAGATTCGCTGCAGGCCATGACGACGCATGGAGATGTTTTCAAGATGAAGCTACTCATGTACCTCATCTCGGCTGTTTTCGCGCTGACCACTTCTCTTCGCCCAAGCAACATGCTTCTCCATCCTGGTGAATGATCCATCTTTACTACTTTATTTTCCTTCAAACTTTTGGCTCTGATGTCATGTGTAAAGCTAGTGACTGCCAGTGTTTTTTGATGTTTTTTTTTCATTTGATTTCTGATGCGGCAACCTTTTTTGTCTTAAAATTTTGTGTGGTGCAGGCGGATCTGGAAAATGTGAAAAACATGAATTGGTGTAAGTTTATCGCCGACTTCCTGCACGATGCATTCTCAAGCACTATGTATCAAAAGGGTTGTCGACTGCATTTAATAGTATTTTTTACCAGTTCTTTCTGTGAACACTGTTTTTTAACACACTTTTATTCATGCATGGCAACCTGATCATAACAAGATGGCAACCTGATCATAACAAGATGGCAACTGCCATAATGACAATATGGCAACTGGCATAATGACAATATGGCAACTGCCATCATATTATTATGGCAACTGTCATCATACTATGATGGCAACTGCCATTATAGCAACATGGCAACTGCTATCACACTATGATGGCAATTAGCACATGCAGATGGCAACTTTTCCTTTTCTTCTCTTCTTCATGCACATCAACTTGATTATCATGGGAACATATATTATCCTGTTTTTTCCACACAGTACCCAAGATGGCAACTGATATTTCTTTCTTTTTAAAATTGTTTTGCATCAGCTCATGTACGTCGACTGTCTTGATCTGTCCACCGTGGATTTCACTGGGACAGGAGGCCCGCCACCTGCGCACAAGTTTGCTGTTTCTGCGTGGACTATCAACGCTGTCAAGGCTGTGCTTGCCGCAGACAAGGCTACCGACACCACATATGGAAAACTACAGGTTAGTTCTGGTTCCTTTTGTCCACACGGCATGCTTACAATTTGGCATCAGGCAACTATCTGTGGTTCATAAGAGATGACTACCTTTGTTATCCATGGCTGTCTGAGTACTGTATCCATGTCTCACTCCACATGGCAACTCTTTTCATTCGTGCTGAAACTTACATTCTCTCTCTTACGTCCTAGCTAATGTTTTTGTTCTTTCCAGCTGATGGCCAAGCATGCTATAGACTACATCGTGTTTGGGGGGCCTCAAAACTTTAGAAAGTGGATGGACGTGCACTCAACTCCGTCTTGCCCTGCCGAGGTAATCAAAAGATCTACATCTATGGTTTGCCGTGGAGTATTTTTTTATGTCGTGCAAGTGATTGCAATACGGGTGGTTGTTGATGCTTCTTTGTTTCGTGCACAGGCGAGGGCACCTGTTGAGCATCTAATAGGACAGTTTGCATCCGGAATGACCGGCTTGCTCGGGAAGTTGGTTGAGGGGTGGACGTCCCTCAGTGGCTCTGACAGCGACGCGGTTGCGAGGCAGTTCACTTCATTTGTCCCAGAACATACACATCGGCCAACCGGTTGCCGTGGCCGGTATGACTACAACAGTTCCCAAGAGCCGGCTGACACACAAGATGAACTAGGTGGTGATGCTGGTCTCAGCAAGGATGACGATGATGACATGGAGAATGTTCAACATGACACCGATGATGATGAACATGCTGAAGTTCGCGCAGGTGGCAACAAGGGCAAGGATGCAACAGATGTCCCCCAACCGGAGAAAGTCAAAGAACATACGGCTGCGAGAGGCGAGGGGGTGTTGCCATCAAAGAGGGGGAGGGCTCCAGAGGGTGTTGGGCAGGGTTCTCCTGGCAAGAGGTCTAGGACCGATCCCGTAGCTGCTAGGAAGAGGTTCGGCTTTAATTTTAGTTTTTTGCTTTGCCTATTTTCTTGGAACAGACTCATCCTTTTTTTGCACTTGTTTTTGTCAAGCGCGACAATGAGTTTGCTGACTGACAATTGCCACCTTTTTTTCATCCATCTCATACGTGCAGCGAGCCGACAGCTGGTGGATGAGCAGTTACGAAGAAACAGGCGCCAATGCCAACCCGTGTTTCTGCTCGGTTGAACAAAGGCGCCCCCATTGCCGGTGACACCCCTTCCACCAGGTCATCTCCTCGCACGACGACGACCAACATCGGGGATCCTGTCGTGTTGCCAGACCTGAGGAAGGCAGTCAAGAAGTAGGTTTTTTCCATGCTCTTTCATTGACATAGCGCTATATTTTCTTGATTTTCCAATGCGTCCGTTTAGCTTGTCACATTTTCTTCTGTCATCGCCCCCCACGTGGCAACTGCTGTTTTCCAAATGATTTTTTCCTTCCTTTTTTAAGTGTATGGCAACTCCTATTGGTTTTTACATGGCAACTGGCATCTAGGCCAAATGGTAACTCTTACTGTACCTAATGGCAACTGCCATCTTTACCGTTGGCTTGTGAGCTCATCCCACACCTAGGTTCGAAATTGCATTCATGGCAGATCAGACATTTTTATCATTCTTCAAGTGGGCTAACATGGCAACTGCTGCTGGATTTTGTATGGCAACTGCTAACTATGACACATGGCAACCCACGTTCCCCTTACATGGCAACTACTAGCTTTTCCACTTGTTTTTCATTTTTTTAAGATTTCTACCATGGAAAACATATTTTTGTTCATTTTTAATACCTTTTTCATGTGCTTTATTTTTTTGCAGGGTGAAGAAGACTACTACGTGCGGGGCCAAGCATATCAGTAAGGACCCGCTCGAACGCCTGCATTCAAAGTTGTCAATAGGGGGCAACTCAGATGTACATGAGGCGCCAGACGACAATACTGCTGCTGCACCGTCAAACGCTCCCACTAACTCTGATGCAAGTGGCCGACCATCTCCGTCGGCTGCAGATGTGCAGGCTAGAATAGCAGGCATCCGTACATCGGGGAGTGACGAGTCGGTATCTGCCAGGATAGCTGAAATATTGCCAACTCTTCTGGTAATGAAGGATGCTGCTGTGAGCCATGCCACCCCATCAGCAAGCGTTGAAGTGGACGCCCCCGAGACGAACCTAAGCAAGGAAGATTCCCGCTCATCTGACACTGATTCCAAGCGCGTGCGTGGTGGCACTTTTGTGTCCACGACAGAAGCGGCCGAGGTGGTGGTTCACAATGATATGCCATCTACAAGTGATAGTCCTGGCACAACAGCTCCAGCTCCTATCGGTGCAGATACTGCTAAGGCAACTGTTTCGCGTGCTGGTCTTCCACCTAGGCGTCGTAGCCCCCGCAAGCAACCAACAGACATACCCAATGAACCGGCTGTAGCTAGGAGCAGGAGAGATGAGTCTGGTTATGTTCCTGCGTCCACACTGTTCCCGCCACCTGCCAAAAGCAATGTGATGGAGAAACCAGAAGACCGGAGCACAACTGATGCAGGTGTCAAGCCGGGCACGAGTGACGCAGGTGAACGCTCGGAGCAGACTGCGCCTTTACCCGCAGTGGAAATCCCCAGCTTAAATCTGCGCACTTCCAGGCTCCCAGTTAATGTGGGTGTCCCCTACAGCCCAAACAAGAAGATTGTCATGAAAGCTGCGGCTGATACCGCTGACAACACGCCCCGCCCTGCAAATAAGCCCGATCATTCTATAGCGGCCGATTCAGATATGTTTGTCGATCTTTCACCCTTGGATTCTGCCCCGCAAGTCGTTCGTGGTCCGGCCAGTAGGCATGAGAGGCACCCAATGGCCTTCACCCCACCGAGCTTCAGCCTTGGCATCAGTCAAGATCAACCGGTGGTGCAAGATCCTATGCCAGTTGCCTTTGCTTTCCCGGGAGGCATGCCAGCAATGATGGCGCATCCAATGGTCAAGGGCAGGAAGGCTGTCAAGTTCGCAGAGCCGATAGTGCAAGGTACACTTATCATATCCTTATGATTTTCTTGTATACATCTTTGTAGTTTGACTTTTGTCCCAATCATATTTTTTGGGGGTTCTCACTTGTGATGGAAACTGACATGTGATGACATGGCAACTGGATTTGATGCACCATGTCACCTACATTTTTTTGCTGCCATGCTGCATTTCACATTTGGGCAACCACGTGGCAACTGAAGTTGATTCAACATGTCAACTGTAGTTGCTGTCACACGGCAAATACAGTGCATCACACATGGCAACTGTATTTGCCGCACCATGTCACCTGCATTTTTTGTTTCCATGCTGCATTTTTCCATATGGCAAGCACATGGCAAGTGGAGTTGACACAACATGGCAACTGTAGTTGCTGTGACATGGCAACTACAGTCCAACTAGATGGCAACTACAGTGTAACTACATGGCAACTGTAGTTGCTATGACATGGCCACTGTAGTTGGACTACACATGGCAACTGCCCACTTTTTGTACCTACATCTCACATCATGCACCCTATCTTCTCACAATCCATCTGTTTTTGATTTCTAGGTATCCTAATCCACTTTTTTTATCCTTGCAGCCACCCCTGAGGAGATTTAACCGTCACTTGATGAAGCTTACCGCGGGATCGAGGAGGCAGCATTGCAGAGGAGGTCCTCATGAGGGCAAGCGCAATCAAGTTCCAACGTGCCTGCAGATACGGTATCTGAGGATACCATTAGGAGTGCCACCCCTGGTTCTGTGAGGCAGCAGAGGGTAGTTCACCCACCTCCCGCGGAAGACTACGAGCCCGAATTCAGGGCCACTAAGGAACAAACCCAGCTGTATGATATTGTCAAGCGTTTTGGAAATGCGAGGTCCAGCAGCAAGCACATGAAGGAGCTGGAAGCGTAAATGACCACACCCCATATTCTCTCATTTTGCTTTGCTCCTTTTTTACCATTCATCTTCTTTTTTTGTACTTTCTATACATGATCCGCTTACGTTTTACTTCTTTCATTTTTTACCTAGTAGGCATGATTCTTTCATGTCATATCGTTTTCATACAGCTCATGTTTGGACAGAACCAAGGTCATTCAATGCAGAGCAACGTACGTCGACCTGGGTGATCTTGCCGAGTCCGTGAGGCCAAACGGTAAAATGTCGAAGAATGTAGTTGCATGCGGGATCGACTACATCAACAATCACAACGATGTGTGTGCTGACAAGATAATCATGCATTACAGTGTGACCTGCAAAATATGGGATGGTGACTTCCACCACAAAATCCTGAGGAAGAATTTTGCTCCACGGTGAATTCAAGCTCACACTGAAGAAATATGTGAGTACTCCTTCCCTGTTTGCACTGTTTTTTCACATGGTATGGTTTTTTGCCATCATCTGCACTCTGTTTATGTGGCAGATGTTTTCATGTGGCAACAGCTGCCGTGCACACTGACTTTTTGATTTTTGCATCCCGTGCAAACTATGTGGCAACTTCATAGTAAAATACACGACAAATTTTGTTCATACATGGACGACAACTTTCTTTCAACTACCCCCACCGATAACCAAACATTCTACGTGATTCTATTTTTTTTTGTCCCTCTGCTGTTCTTCATGTGAACTCTGCTTCTCATTTCCTTCACCTTTTAAATGCAGGTCATGTTCCCCATGTTCCAGGAGCTTGCACCACATGACCCACACGACAAGTGTGGTCACCACTATGCGATATGTCTTGACCTGAAGAACCAACGTATTGAGGTGCTTGATTCAATCCGTTCGGAAGCTGATGCAGACCTTACTACGCATGCTGAATTCTTCATCAACAACCTCAAAGAGACATGGAACCGTCACTACGAACACTCAAAGGTCCAGATCAGGCATTTCCCGACTGAGTACGTGGCAACTGCAAAGCAAGGGAACACGTAATTTCTTACCCCCCTCCTTCATGTGCCATTTACATCAATCCAACCCCTCTTTTGCTGTCACATCTGAATTGAAGTCTATCTTTGCTATGTCTGTCCTTTTTGCGTGTTCATCTGGCTCTTTTTCTTGTGCAGGACGGACTGTGGCTTTCACGCGTTGGAATACCTTGCAAAGTGGGAAGGTAGACTTGTCCCCGCTGTCACAGCTGCAACGGTCGTTGAGCTCCCGAAAATCTACACATGGAACTGGTTGACGAATGAAGATTTCAACAAGCGGTCCGGAGCACGCGAGTTCGTGGAGGAAGCTGTCAAGAAAGTCATCAAGAAGTACAAGTGATCACGTGGCGTTACACACCTATAGGACCTTGAAGTATGTCTAGAGGGGGTGATTAGACTACTTGACCAATTAAAAACTTAAGCTTTTCCCAATTTTATAGTTTGGCAGATTTTAGGTATTTTAGGACAAGTCAAGCAATCATCAGACAATTCAAGCAAGCATGCAAAGAGTATATAGGCAGCGGAAATTAAAGCATGCAACTTGCAAGAAAGTAAGGGGAAGGGTTTGGAGGATTCAAACGCAATTGGAGACACGGATGTTTTTGCCGTGGTTCCGATAGGTGGTGCTATCGTGCATCCATGTTGATGGAGACTTCAACCCACGAAGGGTAACGGCTGCGCGAGTCCACGGAGGGCTCCACCCACGAAGGGTCCACGAAGAAGCAGTCTTGTCTATCCCACCATGGCCGTCGCCCACGAAGGACTTGCCTCACTAGCGGTAGATCTTCATGAAGTAGGCGATCTCCTTGCCCTTACAAACTCCTTGGTTCAACTCCACAATCTTGTCGGAGGCTCCCAAGTGACACCTAGCCAATCTAGGAGACACCACTCTCCAAGAAGTAACAAATGGTGTGTTGATGATGAACTCCTTGCTCTTGTGCTTCAAATGATAGTCTCCCCAACACTCAACTCTCTCTCATAGGATTTGGATCTGGTGGAAAGAGGGTTTGAGTGGAAAGCAACTTGGGGAAGGCTAGAGATCAAGATTCATATGGTAGGAATGGAATATCTTGGCCTCAACACATGAGTAGGTGGTTCTCTCTCAGAAATGGTAAGTTGGAAGTGTAGGTTCGTTCTGATGGCTCTCTCCACGAATGAAGAGGAGGTGGAGGGGTATGTATAGCCTCCACACGAAATCTAACTGTTACACACAATTTACCAAACTCGGTGGGACCGAATCATCAAACTCGGTCAGACCGATTTAGTAAACCTAGTGACCGTTAGTGATTTTCGGTGGGAGTGACATGCATCTCGGTGAGACCGATTAGGTTAGGGTTAGGGCATAACGTAATCTCGGTGAGACCGATTACACAAACTCGGTGAGACCAAATTTGGTAATTAGCTAACCAGAGAGTTGGTCAGGTAAACTCAGTGGGACCGATTCGCTCTTTTTGGTGAGACCGAAATGTTACAAAAAGGAAACAGAGAGTTTGCATTGCAATCTCGGTGGGACCGATCGCTCACCTCGATTAGACCGAAACGTGACGAAGGGAAACAGAGAGATTGCAACCCCATCTCGGTGAGACCGAGGTCCCTATCAGTAAGACCGATTTGCTTAGAGTTTGTGGCAGTGGCTATGACTTTTGGAATCAGTGGCGCCGGATAGAAAGAATCGGTGTGACCGATTTTGGCTTTAGGTTTAGGTCATTTGTGGATGTGGGAAAGTAGTTGAGGGTTTTGGAGCATATCACTAAGCACATGAAGCAAAAGGCTCATTAAGAAACACCTCATCCCTTCTTGATAGTATTGGCTTTTCCTATAGACTCAATGTGATCTTGGATCACTAAAATGTAAAATGAAGAGTCTTGAGCTTTTGAGCTTGAGCCAATCCTTTGTCCTTGTATTTTGAGGGATCCACTTTCATCATCCATGCCATGCCATTCATTGAGCTTTCTTGAAATAATAGTCTTGGAATAGCATTAGCTCAATGAGCTATATGTTGTTATGAATTACCAAAACCACCTAGGGATAGTTGCACTTTCAATCTCCCCCTTTTTGGTAATTGATGACAACATATAGATCAAAGCTTCGACAAATGATAATAAAATTTAAATAACATCGTCGCTTTGAGAAGTATGTGATAAGCAAGAGCTCCCCCTAAATTTGTGCATGGTTTTAGATTTGCTTTGGACTGCAAATGCACAATGAATTAGGCTCATGGGTTACTCTTCCATGTCACATACATCTTGGTGGAGCGCTCAAAATAATAAACAATGAATACATGCACTCATCACCAAGCATAGTGAGTGATCACATAAGATAGATAGGATAATATCAAGCATGCATAAGTGTAGCTTATGATCAAACACATGATCATCAATGTCTCACAAGCATAGTATCTCAACCAAAAGCAAACAAAGATGGAAAAACCACCAAATAAAGCAAGAGAGAACAAAAGCAACACACTCTCTCTCTCGAAGCCTATGATCTATACATTTTTCTCCCCCTTTGGCAACAAGTTACCAAAAAGTTCATAGAAAATGCATAGTGCTAGATCGACTCTCAGGCTTGATCTTCTGGTGGTGGTGTCCGGATAACGCCAAGGACGAAAACTTCAGTTGAAGTAGATGGAGCTGGAGCTGATGTAGGTGCTGGAGCTGGTGCAGATGAAGTTGCTCTTGTGTCAGAAACTGGCACAACAGATGACCTCTGGGCTCTAGGCACTCTGGCAAATGCATCCATTGTTGTTTTGCCCTTCCTCTCCTGCATGTCATCTTGTAGTTCCTCTACTGCAGATTGAATCTCAGTTACTTTCACATCTAAGTTATAGAACTTTTGTTCTATGATTCTCTCCAAGCTCTCCTGATTTTGAGTGAGGGTCGCCAATCCCTTCTCAATCCTCAGGGTTGATGCTATCAAGTAACCAAGCTGCTCCTGTTTGTTCTTCAAGAAATACTCAGATGCCTCCTCTTGAGTTGGCATCTTGGCAGCCTTCTCCCTCTTTGCCTTCTCCTTCTTCTCCTGAGCTTGAACTGATTGTGGATCATCTTCATTCATGACAACCTCATTGTCCTCAAAGTATGGATAAAGTGGAAAGTGTTCCTTATCCAACTGATATTTTCCTGTGCCCATCTTTGAGTTTATCAATTCTTGAATCTGAGGTGCATATCCACAGCTCCTCTTCTGATCTGCTGCAGTCCTCTTGATTGTTTCAATGATCAGGCTCATGACTTTGAAATTTTGTGGCACATCAAACACATGCAACATGTTGATGGCATGCCCTCTGATCATGTTATGGTCACCAGACTTGGGCAACAAAGTGTGCCTCAGAATCCAATTTATGGTTGGCAACCCTGACAGCAGAAAGTGAACTGATCCAAACTTGCGAGTTCCTAATGCCTTGTCTGGAATTTCCTTGTACATGTGAGCCATTGAATTGTGATCCATTTTCTTCTTTGCATAAATGTCCAGATCATCTTCATTTTCCTCTGGGGCATTTATCAGCTTTGCCCACTCCTCAACAGTTAACTGGTACCTTGTACCTTCAGACATCCAAACTATACTCCCATCTGGGTAAAAGTGTGCTGTGGAGTAGAACTGCATGATAAGTTCATCATTCCAATTTGTGAGCTTTTTCCCAACAAAATCTGCAACTCCACAAGCAACAAAGCTATCTTGCACTCCAGGATAGTGCTCTTCATTCTCCTTCATGTAGGTCCAGTCAACCCACCTCATATCACAAACTATGGGTTTCTTGTCCAACAAGATTGAGTCATGCTGTTCCTTGGTGTGGAACCTGTAATCAACACCAGTTCTTCTCCTTGTGGCATATGGATCTGCCATCCTCCATATCTTCAATCCCGAGTCTTTCCTGATTCTCATGTCCTCAGCCACAGGATGGGCATCATTGTGATCTGGTATCTTTGGCTTGAGCTTCCTCAGAACCTGTCCTTCTTCATCTTCCTCCTCGGCATCCTCAGGCACTGGGGCCTTGTTCTTCTCAGCAGCTGGAATACTCCTGGTATTCCTCTTTGGTGCAGACTTGGCCTTGGTGGCAGCTTTGGGTGCATCCTTGGGCTTAGATGTTGCAACCCCTGATCTAATAGCATCACCCATAAGCTTTGGTGCCTTTGGTGCTGGTGCAGCAGTTTCATCTTCCTCTTCCATCATGGAAGGCTTCCCAATAACTCTGGTTGTGGTCTTCTTGACCCTTTCCTTTCTTTTCTTCCCTTCTGCAGCAGCTGGTTCTTTGGGTTGGGTTTCCAAAGAAACTTGTGTAGACACTCTGGCTTTGGACATTGGTTGTCTTCCTGCAGGCCTTTTGGTCTTCATGACCCTTTCCTTCTTGAGCACCTCTTTCTTGGAAGTAGCCTCATCTTCCTCAGCTTTGTAATCTTCATCCTCTGAATCTGAAGTTCTTTTCCTCCTTTGCCTAGTTGTAGCCTTAGGCAAATTGCTAGGAGTACTTCTGCTCCCTTCATCTGAAGTTGAGGGACTAGTGCCCTCACTCAAGTCCATCTGCTCTTCTGACCTGTTCTGGCTGTCATTTTGATCAGACATACTGCAAAAGCTGACTGCTGACCAAAAAGTACTCCTAGCAATTTCATTTTTGGATTTTCACTATATACAATGTACTATCTTTTTCTTTACCACTGCTTACATAAATGGACATTTTTTCTTCTACTATCTACTCCAGATAATGGACGCCAATATCTGGCGGTCGGTCGCCTGGGAGGGGGAGGCTCTAGGGACTGAATTCATCGCTGGGGCGATCTGCTCCCTTGTTCGCCAGGGCGGACCCCCATTGGCTCATAGGCCCAATTTACTTTTTCCTAAATGTCGTGGACGAAAAAATATGTATTTTTCTTGTAAGAACACAGAAAAAATGCCACAGTATTAGAAAAATGACATGGACCTAAAGGAAGACATCTTTTAATAATAAAAAATATCATTTCTTAATATAAAAATCTCATCTCTGTAAAATAAAAAAAATGATATCTCTTAATATAAAAATCCCATCTCTTTAAAATAGAAAATGACACCTCTTAATAATTTAAAGTGCCATCTCTTAATAAATAAGAAAGGTCATCTCTTAATCCAAAACGCCATCTCTTTAATATAAAAAATGCCATCTCTTAAAAACTAAAAATGCAATCTCTTACGGAAATGCTAACGCCCACACATGTGGGCGTTCACCACCTCGACCACATGCAAGCATCACCGTTGGCAACTTTGTGCACGAATCTTGGCACAATCCGGTCGGTTTTCTGCGCCACGTAGGACGAGGCACGTGTGCGGTGTGCGAGGCAGTTCGCCCGCACGTTGGTTGCCCTCCCGCGGTCAACGGTTGCCACTCGGGGCGTGCGGTGGAACTGCTATGCGCCCGCACGCCACGCTCCGACCGCGGTTGACGTCAAACACGTCGCACACCTCTGCCCCCTCTCCCTCACGGTTCCATTTACTCACCCCGCACCGCATTTACTGGCACAACCCACTCGCATTTCAAACCATTGGAGGAGAAGGCGAGGGGAGAAGGCGGCGGCGGAGGCGGAAGAATCGACGGTGTTCGCGGCTGTCGGTGGTGCTCGCTGGAATGGAGCGGCTTCGCCGGAGCGCCTGCGGGTTGAAGGTAATGCTCGCTACAACTCTCGCAATCCCTTCCTGCATTTTCCCCCTTCCCTTCCTGTTCGATTCCTCGATCGAGATTCGTAGAGATTCAGGCGATTCGGTGATGCGTCGGTGTTCCCGCCGGCGGCGAAGTCGCCTGCTAGCCGTTTTTGGTGGCACTGGGCAGTTTCGTCGCCGCCGCGGCGACGACATCGTCGGTGTGGTTATGCCTGTTCGGAGGCACGCACTAGTCTTGCCTTTGGATTGGGCAGGTGTCTCCCGTTTTGTTTGATGCGCATTGGTTCAAATTTGTGTTTGCAATCAGTTCGGGGGAGAACTTTGAGGTTGAATTTGAAGTCGCTGTAGTTGCCATTGAACCCTAGATCTAGTTAGTTGGGTTTTGAAACTGTAGTATGAGGGGAACTTGGTAGTTTGATTAACTATCATGATTGATGGCAACTAACTTCCTGAACAAATGTGATAGTTGCCACAAACGTGTTTTCCCATGCGGCAACAAATTACTGAAATGACTGTGATAGTTGCCACAAATAAGCTTTCCCATGCGGCAACTATTTTATTGAATGACTGTGATAGTTGCCACACACACGCTCTTCCATGTGGCAACTAAATTTGCTGAATTATTGTGATAGTAGCCACAAACATGCTTTTTCATTAGTGGCAACTAATTTTTCTGAATGATTTGTGATAGTTGCCACAATCGATAGTCAATGCAGTTTCAGCAGCCAACTGCACTGGACGACAACTAATGTGCACATCAAGTGTGCCTGTTGCCACTTGGATAGTATATTCATGTGGCAAATAGAATGTGAACACATTATCTGTTGCCATACTACAGATAGGACAGTGTGGCAAATTGGCTGCATAATGTGGCAACCAAATTTGCATATCAATTGTGTCAGATGCCATACATATGCTTTTGCATGTGGCAAGTTTTTGGCTGACCACATCATGTCTGTTGCCATGCTACAGTCAGTACAATGTGGCAAATTCATTGTACTGTACGCACAATTTTTTTTTGCCACAACGACTTTGTGATATCTGAACACATTGTGGCAATTTTTCAGGTTCTTGATTAGATGTGGTTTAATCGCTTTGTATTAGTATGTGTTGCATTTCAGCACGGCAATTTCACCTAGCACATTTCTGCCGCTGTGGCAGTTATCACCGTGGCAATTTTTTCAGGTTCTTGATCAGATGCTTACCTATCGCATTTACATTTCCACCATGACAATTTGGTCTGTTCCTATCTCAGCAGAATGGCTCGCGGCGATCATCAAACTGATGACGATGATTTCATGGATCCACCACAGCGTAATCGGGCAACTGCACGGAGAAAAGAGGGTGATGAGGTAAATGTCCACACATCCCCTCCTCTCAGCATGGCAACAACTGATCACTTTTTTGCAAAACATGGCAACAACTGATCACTTTTTGTTTGTTTTTTGCAGAAGAAGAAACGTATTCGCAACAGAGCCTCTCAAGAACGACTGACTGCGTTGACTGACAGATTCATCGACGATCAGAAGGGAGCTGCTGCTGCGATGGGTATGCAGGCTATGATGGATGTCCGGTGCACGAACCTTGTCAACCATGTATGCGACTGGCTTGGTGAGATCTACGACCCCGCCTCCAGGGAATTCGTGATTCCGGGACGTGGAAGACTACCGTTGAACGAGGAATCGGTGTTTTGCATTTTGGGTGTGCCTCGTGGACATATCAAAGTCCCGTACGAGGTCAATAATGAGATTGAGGAAGCGATGTTCCCCCGTTTGTTTCCTGG
Organism: Triticum dicoccoides; assembly: GCF_002162155.2. Taxonomy (NCBI): domain Eukaryota; kingdom Viridiplantae; phylum Streptophyta; class Magnoliopsida; order Poales; family Poaceae; genus Triticum; species Triticum dicoccoides. The sequence goes on from NC_041391.1 coordinate 29,716,646, forward strand.
GTTGGAATCCATGCCGAAACACGTCTGCAGTGGAAGATTCGCTGCAGGCCATGACGACGCATGGAGATGTTTTCAAGATGAAGCTACTCATGTACCTCATCTCGGCTGTTTTCGCGCTGACCACTTCTCTTCGCCCAAGCAACAAATGCTTCTCCATCCTGGTGAATGATCCATCTTTACTACTTTATTTTCCTTCAAACTTTTGGCTCTGATGTCATGTGTAAAGCTAGTGACTGCCAGTGTTTTTTGATGTTTTTTTTCATTTGATTTCTGATGCGGCAACCTTTTTTGTCTTAAAATTTTGTGTGGTGCAGGCGGATCTGGAAAATGTGAAAAACATGAATTGGTGTAAGTTTATCGCCGACTTCCTGCACGATGCATTCTCAAGCAAGATGTACCAAAAGGGTTGTCGACTGCATTTAATAGTATTTTTTTACCAGTTCTTTCTGTGAACACTGTTTTTTTAACACACTTTTATTCATGCATGGCAACCTGATCATAACAAGATGGCAACCTGATCATAACAAGATGGCAACTACCATAATGACAATATGGCAACTGGCATAATGACAATATGGCAACTGCCATCATATTATTATGGCAACTGTCATCATACTATGATGGCAACTGCCATTATAGCAACATGGCAACTGCTATCACACTATGATGGAATTAGCACATGCAGATGGCAACTTTTCCTTTTATTCTCTTCTTCATGCACATCAACTTGATTATCATGGGAACATATATTATCCTGTTTTTTTCCACACAGTACGCAAGATGGCAACTGATATTTCTTTCTTTTTAAAATTGTTTTGCATCAGCTCATGTACGTTGACTGTCTTGATCTGTCCACCGTGGATTTCACTGGGACAGGAGGCCCGCCGCCTGCGCACAAGTTTGCTATTTCTGCGTGGACTATCAACGCTGTCAAGGCTGTGCTTGCCGCAGACAAGGCTACCGACACCACATATGGAAAACTGCAGGTTAGTTCTGGTTCCTTTTGTCCACACGGCATGCTTACAATTTGGCATGAGGCAACTGTCTGTGGTTCATAAGAGATGACTACCTTTGTTATCCATGGTTGTCTGAGTACTGTATCCATGTCTCACTCCACATGGCAACTCTTTTCATTCGTGCTGAAACTTACATTCTCTCTCTTACGTCCTAGCTAATTTTTTTTGTTCTTTCCAGCTGATGGCCAAGCATGCTATAGACTACAGCGTGTTTGGGGGGCCTCAAAACTTTGGAAAGTGGATGGACGTGCACTCAACTCCGTCTTGCCCTGCCGAGGTAATCAAAAGATCTACATCTATGGTTTGCCGTGGAGTATTTTTTTATGTCGTGCAAGTGATTGCAATACGGGTGGTTGTTGATGCTTCTTTGTTTCATGCACAGGCGAGGGCACCTGTTGAGCATCTAATAGGACAGTTTGCATCCGGAATGACCGGCTTGCTCGGGAAGTTGGTTGAGGGGTGGACGTCCCTCAGTGGCTCTGACAGCGACACGGTTGCGAGGCAGTTCACTTCATTTGTCCCAGAACATACACATCGGCCAACCGGTTGCCGTGGCCGGTATGACTACAACAGTTCCCAAGAGCCGGCTGACACACAAGATGAACTAGGTGGTGATGCTGGTCTCAGCAAGGATGACGACGATGACATGGAGAATGTTAAACATGACACCGATGATGATGAACATGCTGAAGTTCGCGCAGGTGGCAACAAGGGCAAGGATGCAACAGATGTCCCCCAACCGGAGAAAGTCAAAGAACATACGGCTGCGAGAGGCGAGGGGGTGTTGCCATCAAAGAGGGGGAGGGCTCCAGAGGGTGTTGGGTAGGGTTCTCCTGGCAAGAGGTCTAGGACTGATCCCGTAGCTGCTAGGAAGAGGTTCGGCTTTAATTTTAGTTTTTTGCTTTGCCTATTTTCTTGGAACAGACTCATCCTTTTTTTGCACTTGTTTTTGTCAAGCGCGACAATGAGTTTGCTGACTGACAATTGCCACCTTTTTTTCATCCATCTCATACGTGCAGCGAGCCGACAGCTGGTGGACGAGCAGTTACGAAGAAACAGGCGCCAACGCCAACCCGTGTTTCTGCTCGGTTGAACAAAGGCGCCCCCATTGCCGGTGACACCCCTTCCACCAGGTCATCTCCTCGCACGACGACGACCAACATCGGGGATCCTGTCGTGTTGCCAGACCTGAGGAAGGCAGTCAAGAAGTAGGTTTTTTCCATGCTCTTTCATTGACATAGCGCTATATTTTCTTGATTTTCCAATGCGTCCGTTTAGCTTGTCACATTTTCTTCTGTCATCGCCCCCCACGTGGCAACTGCTGTTTTCCAAATGTTTTTTTCCTTCCTTTTTTAAGTGTATGGCAACTCCTATTGGTTTTTACATGGCAACTAGCATCTAGGCCAAATGGTAACTCTTACTGTACCTAATGGCAACTGCCATCTTTACCATTGGCTTGTGAGCTCATCCCACACCTAGGTTCGAAATTGCATTCATGGCAGATCAGACATTTTTATCATTCTTCAAGTGGGCTAACATGGCAACTGCTGCTGGATTTTGTATGGCAACTGCTAACTATGACACATGGCAACCCACGTTCCCCTTACATGGCAACTACTAGCTTTTCCACTTGTTTTTCATTTTTTTTAAGATTTCTACCATGGAAAACATATTTTTGTTCATTTTTAATACCTTTTTCATGTGCTTTATTTTTCTTGCAGGGTGAAGAAGACTACTATGCGCGGGGCCAAGCATATCAGTAAGGACCCGCTCGAACGCCTGCATTCAAAGTTGTCAACAGGGGGCAACTCAGATGTACATGAGGCGCCAGACGACAATACTGCTGCTGCACCGTCAAACGCTCCCCCCAACTCTGATGCAAGTGGCCGACCATCTCCGCCGGCTGCAGATGTGCAGGCTAGAACAGCAGGCATCCGTACATCGGGGAGTGACGAGTCGGTATCTGCTAGGACAGCTGAAATATTGCCAACTCTTCTGGTAATGAAAGATGCTGCTGTGAGCCATGCCACCCCATCAGCAAGCGTTGAAGTGGACGCCCCCGAGACGAACCTAAGCAAGGAAGATTCTCGCTCATCTGACACTGATTCCAAGCGCGTGCGTGGTGGCACTTTTGTGTCCACGACAGAAGCGGCCGAGGTGGTGGTTCACAATGATATGCCATCTACAAGTGATAGTCCTGGCACAACAGCTCCAGCTCCTGTTGGTGCAGATACTGCTAAGGCAACTGTTTCGCGTGCTTGTCTTCCACCTAGGCATCGTAGCCCCCGCAAGCAACCAACAGACATACCCAACGAACCGGCTGTAGCTAGGAGCAGGAGAGACGAGTCTGGTTATGTTCCTGCGTCCACACTGTTCCCGCCACCTGCCAAAAGCAATGTGATGGAGAAACCGGAAGACCGGAGCACAACTGATGCAGGTGTCAAGCCGAGCACGAGTGACGCAGGTGAACGCTCGGAGCAGACTGCGCCTTTACCCGCAGTGGAAATCCCCAGCTTAAATCTGCGCACTTCCAGGCTCCCAGTCAATGTGGGTGTCCCCTACAGCCCAAACAAGAAGATTGTCATGAAAGCTGCGGCTGATACCGCTGACAACACGCCCCGCCCTGCAAATAAGCCCGATCATTCTATAGCGGCCGATTCAGATATGTTTGTCGATCTTTCACCCTTGGATTCTGCCCCGCAAGTCGTTCGTGGTCCGGCCAGTAGGCATGAGAGGCACCCAATGGCCTTCACCCCACCGAGCTTCAGCCTTGGCATCAGTCAAGATCAACCGGTGGTGCAAGATCCTATGCCAGTTGCCTTTGCTTTCCCGGGAGGCATGCCCGCAATGATGGCGCATCCAATGGTCGAGGGCAGGAAGCCTGTCAAGTTCGCAGAGCCGATAGTGCAAGGTACACTTATCATATCCTTATGATTTTCTTGTATACATCTTTGTAGTTTGACTTTTGTCCCAATCATATTTTTTGGGGGTTCTCACTTGTGATGGAAACTGACATGTGATGACATGGCAACTGGATTTGATGCACCATGTCACCTACATTTTTTTTGCTGCCATGCTGCATTTCACATTTGGGCAACCACGTGGCAACTGAAGTTGATTCAACATGTCAACTGTAGTTGCTGTCACACGGCAAATACAGTGCATCACACATGGCAACTGTATTTGCCGCACCATGTCACCTGCATTTTTTGTTTCCATGCTGCATTTTTCCATATGGCAAGCACATGGCAAGTGGAGTTGACACAACATGGCAACTGTAGTTGCTGTGACATGGCAACTACAGTCCAACTAGATGGCAACTACAGTGTAACTACATGGCAACTGTAGTTGCTATGACATGGCCACTGTAGTTGGACTACACATGGCAACTGCCCACTTTTTGTACCTACATCTCACATCATGCACCCTATCTTCTCACAATCCATCTGTTTTTGATTTCTAGGTATCCTAATCCACTTTTTTTATCCTTGCAGCTACCCCTGAGGAGATTTAACCGTCACTTGATGAAGCTTACCGCGGGATCGAGGAGGCAGCATTGCAGAGGAGGTCCTCACGAGGGCAAGCGCAATCAAGTTCCAACGTGCCTGCAGATACGGTATCTGAGGATACCATTAGGAGTGCCACCCCTGGTTCTGTGAGGCAGCAGAGGGTAGTTCACCCACCTCCCGCGGAAGACTACGAGCCCGAATTCAGGGCCACTAAGGAACAAACCCAGCTGTATGATATTGTCAAGCGTTTTGGAAATGCGAGGTCCAGCAGCAAGCACATGAAGGAGCTGGAAGCGTAAATGACCACACCCCATATTCTCTCATTTTGCTTTGCTCCTTTTTTACCATTCATCTTCTTTTTTGTACTTTCTATACATGATCCGCTTACGTTTTACTTCTTTCATTTTTTTACCTAGTAGGCATGATTCTTTCATGTCATATCGTTTTCATACAGCTCATGTTTGGACAGAACCAAGGTCATTCAATGCAGAGCAACGTACGTCGACCTGGGTGATCTTGCCGAGTCCGTGAGGCCAAACGGTAAAATGTCGAAGAATGTAGTTGCATGCGGGATCGACTACATCAACAATCACAACGATGTGTGTGCTGACAAGATAATCATGCATTACAGTGTGACCTGCAAAATATGGGATGGTGACTTCCACCACAAAATCCTGAGGAAGAATTTTGCTCCACGGTGAATTCAAGCTCACACTGAAGAAATATGTGAGTACTCCTTCCCTGTTTGCACTGTTTTTTCACATGGTATGGTTTTTTGCCATCATCTGCACTCTGTTTATGTGGCAGATGTTTTCATGTGGCAACAGCTGCCGTGCACACTGACTTTTTGATTTTTGCATCCCGTGCAAACTATGTGGCAACTTCATAGTAAAATACACGACAAATTTTGTTCATACATGGACGACAACTTTCTTTCAACTACCCCCACCCATAACCAAACATTCTACGTGATTCTAATTTTTTTGTCCCTCTGTTGTTCTTCATGTGAACTCTACTTCTCATTTCCTTCACCTTTTAAATGCAGGTCATGTTCCCCATGTTCTAGGAGCTTGCACCACATGACCCACACGACAAGTGTGGTCACCACTATGTGATATGTCTTGACCTGAAGAACCAACGTATTGAGGTGCTTGATTCAATCCGTTCGGAAGCTGATGCAAACCTTACTACGCATGCTGAATTCTTCATCAACAACCTCAAAGAGACATGGAACCGTCACTATGAACACTCAAAGGTCCAGATCAGGCATTTCCCGACTGGGTACGTGGCAACTGCAAAGCAAGGGAACACGTAATTTCTTACCCCCCTCCTTCATGTGCCATTTACATCAATCCAACCCCTCTTTTGCTGTCACATCTGAATTGAAGTCTATCTTTGCTATGTCTGTCCTTTTTGCGTGTTCACCTGACTCTTTTTCTTGTGCAGGACGGACTGTGGCTTTCACGCGTTGGAATACCTTGCAAAGTGGGAAGGTAGACTTGTCCCCGCTGTCACAGCTGCAACGGTCGTTGAGATCCCGAAAATCTACACATGGAACTGGTTGACGAATGAAGATTTCAACAAGCGGTCCGGAGCACGCGAGTTCGTGGAGGAAGCTGTCAAGAAAGTCATCAAGAAGTACAAGTGATCACGTGGCATTACACACCTGTAGGACCTTGAAGTATGTCTAGAGGGGGTGATTAGACTACTTGACCAATTAAAAACTTAAGCTTTTCCCAATTTTATAGTTTGGCAGATTTTAGGTATTTTAGGACATGTCAAGCAATCATCACACAATTCAAGCAAGCATGCAAAGAGTATATAGGCAGCGGAAATTAAAGCATGCAACTTGCAAGAAAGTAAGGGGAAGGGTTTGGAGGATTCAAACGCAATTGGAGACACGGATGTTTTTGGCGTGGTTCCGATAGGTGGTGCTATCGTACATCCATGTTGATGGAGACTTCAACCCACGAAGGGTAACGGATGCGCGAGTCCATGGAGGGCTCCACCCATGAAGGGTCCATGAAGAAGCAGTCTTGTCTATCCCACCATGGCCGTCGCCCACGAAGGACTTGCCTCACTAGCGGTAGATCTTCACGAAGTAGGCGATCTCCTTGCCCTTACAAACTCCTTGGTTCAACTCCACAATCTTGTCGGAGGCTCCCAAGTGACACCTAGCCAATCTAGGAGACACCACTCTCCAAGAAGTAACAAATGGTGTGTTGATGATTAACTCCTTGCTCTTGTGCTTCAAATGATAGTCTCCCCAACACTCAACTCTCTCTCATAGGATTTGGATCTGGTGGAAAGAGGGTTTGAGTGGAAAGCAACTTGGGGAAGGCTAGAGATCAAGATTCATATGGTAGGAATGGAATATCTTGGCCTCAACACATGAGTAGGTGGTTCTCTCCCAGAAATGGTAAGTTGGAAGTGTAGGTTCGTTCTGATGGCTCTCTCCACGAATGAAGAGGAGGTGGAGGGGTATGTATAGCCTCCACACGAAATCTAACTGTTACACACAATTTACCAAACTCGGTGGGACCGAATCATCAAACTCGGTCAGACCGATTTAGTAAACCTAGTGACCGTTAGTGACTTTCGGTGGGACTGACATGCATCTCGGTGAGACCGATTAGGTTAGGGTTAGGGCATAACGTAATCTCGGTGAGACCGATTACACAAACTCGGTGAGACCGAATTTGGTAATTAGCTAACCAGAGAGTTGGTCAGGTAAACTCAGTGGGACCGATTCGCTCTTTTCGGTGAGACCGAAATGTTACAAAAAGGAAACAGAGAGTTTGCATTGCAATCTCGGTGGGACCGATCGCTCACCTCGATTAGACCGAAACGTTACGAAGGGAAACAGAGAGATTGCAACCCCATCTCGGTGAGACCGAGGTCCCTATCAGTAAGACCGATTTGCTTAGGGTTTGTGGCAGTGGCTATGACTTTTGGAATCAGTGGCGCCGGATAGAAAGAATCGGTGTGACCGATTTTGGCTTTAGGTTTAGGTCATTTGTGGATGTGGGAAAGTAGTTGAGGGTTTTGGAGCATATCACTAAGCACATGAAGCAAAAGGCTCATTAAGAAACACCTCATCCCTTCTTGATAGTATTGGCTTTTCCTATAGACTCAATGTGATCTTGGATCACTAAAATGTAAAATGAAGAGTCTTGAGCTTTTGAGCTTGAGCCAATCCTTTGTCCTTAGTATTTTGAGGGATCCACTTTCATCATCCATGCCATGCCATTCATTGAGCTTTCTTGAAATAATAGTCTTGGAATAGCATTAGCTCAATGAGCTATATGTTGTTATGAATTACCAAAACCACCTAGGGATAGTTGCACTTTCAATCTCCCCCTTTTTGGTAATTGATGACAACATATAGATCAAAGCTTCGACAAATGATAATAAAATTTAAATAACATCGTCGCTTTGAGAAGTATGTGATAAGCAAGAGCTCCCCCTAAATTTGTGCATGGTTTTAGATTTGCTTTGGACTGCAAATGCACAATGAATTAGGCTCATGGGTTACTCTTCCATGTCACATACATCTTTGTGGAGCGCTCAAAATAATAAACAATGAATACATGCACTCATCACCAAGCATAGTGAGTGATCACATAAGATAGATAGGATAATATCAAGCATGCATAAGTGTAGCTTATGATCAAACACATGATCATCAATGTCTCACAAGCATAGTATCTCAACCAAAAGCAAACAAAGATGGAAAAACCACCAAATAAAGCAAGAGAGAACAAAAGCAACACTCTCTCTCTCTCTCGAAGCCTATGATCTATACATTTTTCTCCCCCTTTGGCAACAAGTTACCAAAAAGTTCATAGAAAATGCATAGTGCTAGATCGACTCTCAGGCTTGATCTTCTGGTGGTGTTGTCCGGATAACGCCAAGGACGAAAGCTTCAGTTGAAGTAGATGGAGCTGGAGCTGATGTAGGTGCTGGAGCTGGTGCAGATGAAGTTGCTCTTGTGTCAGAAACTGGCACAACAGATGACCTCTGGGCTCTAGGCACTCTGGCAAATGCATCCATTGTTGTTTTGCCCTTCCTCTCCTGCATGTCATCTTGTAGTTCCTCTACTGCAGATTGAATCTCAGTTACTTTCACATCTAAGTTATAGAACTTTTGTTCTATGATTCTCTCCAAGCTCTCCTGATTTTGAGTGAGGGTGGCCAATCCCTTCTCAATCCTCAGGGTTGATGCTATCAAGTAACCAAGCTGCTCCTGTTTGTTCTTCAAGAAATACTCAGATGCCTCCTCTTGAGTTGGCATCTTGGCAGCCTTCTCCCTCTTTGCCTTCTCCTTCTTCTCCTGAGCTTGAACTGATTGTGGATCATCTTCATTCATGACAACCTCATTGTCCTCAAAGTCTGGATAAAGTGGAAAGTGTTCCTTATCCAACTGATATTTTCCTGTGCCCATCTTTGAGTTTATCAATTCTTGAATCTGAGGTGCATATCCACAGCACCTCTTCTGATCTGCTGCAGTCCTCTTGATTGTTTCAATGATTAGGCTCATGACTTTGAAATTTTGTGGCACATCAAACACATGCAACATGTTGATGGCATGCCCTCTGATCATGTTATGGTCACCAGACTTGGGCAACAAAGTGTGCCTCAGAATCCAATTTATGGTTGGCAACCCTGACAGCAGAAAGTGAACTGATCCAAACTTGCGAGTTCCTAATGCCTTGTCTGGAATTTCCTTGTACATGTGAGCCATTGAATTGTGATCCATTTTCTTCTTTGCATAAATGTCCAGATCATCTTCATTTTCCTTTGGGGCATTTATCAGCTTTGCCCACTCCTCAACAGTTGACTGGTACCTTGTACCTTCAGACATCCAAACTATTCTCCCATCTGGGTAAAAGTGTGCTGTGGAGTAGAACTGCATGATAAGTTCATCATTCCAATTTGTGAGCTTTTGCCCAACAAAATCTGCAAGTCCACAAGCAACAAAGCTATCTTGCACTCCAGGATAGTGCTCTTCATTCTCCTTCATGTAGGTCCAGTCAACCCACCTCATATCACAAACTATGGGTTTCTTGTCCAACAAGATTGAGTCATGCTGTTCCTTGGTGTGGAACCTGTAATCAACACCAGTTCTTCTCCTTGTGGCATATGGATCTGCCATCCTCCATATCTTCAATCCTGAGTCTTTCCTGATTCTCATGTCCTCAGCCACAGGATGGGCATCATTGTGATCTGGTATCTTTGGCTTGAGCTTCCTCAGAACCTGTCCTTCTTCATCTTCCTCCTCAGCATCCTCAGGCACTGGGGCCTTGTTCTTCTCAGCAGCTGGAATACTCCTGGTATTCCTCTTTGGTGCAGACTTGGCCTTGGTGGCAGCTTTGGGTGCATCCTTGGGCTTAGATGTTGCAGCCCCTGATCTAATAGCATCACCCATAAGCTTTGGTGCCTTTGGTGCTGGTGCAGCAGTTTCATCTTCCTCTTCCATCATGGAAGGCTTCCCAATAACTCTGGTTGTGGTCTTCTTGACCCTTTCCTTTCTTTTCTTCCCTTCTGCAGCAGCTGGTTCTTTGGGTTGGGTTTCCAAAGAAACTTGTGTAGACACTCTGGCTTTGGACATTGGTTGTCTTCCTGCAGGCCTTTTGGTCTTCATGACCCTTTCCTTCTTGAGCACCTCTTTCTTGGAAGTAGCCTCATCTTCCTCAGCTTTGTAATCTTCATCCTCTGAATCTGAAGTTCTTTTCCTCCTTTGCCTGGTTGTAGCCTTAGGCAAATTGCTAGGAGTACTTCTGCTCCCTTCATCTGAAGTTGAGGGACTAGTGCCCTCACTCAAGTCCATCTGCTCTTCTGACCTGTTCTGGCTGTCATTTTGATCAGACATACTGCAAAAGCTGACTGCTGACCCTGTGAAGAGTTATAGATGAGATAGAAAAGATGAGCATCACAAAATGCAGAGGTTTTTGCAAAAGAATGACTCAAAAGTTCAGTCTTAGTTTTCCACAGAAAGCATTTCGGATCCACCGATTTTCAAACTCGGTGATACCGAAGCAGTTTTGGAACCTAAACTGATGATCTCGGTTGGACCAAGTTTCAGTTCGGTGGTACCGAGACTGCTAGGGTTTCACAGAATCCTCAAATCAGTTGTACCAATTAGTAATTCTCGGCCAGACCGAGAGTCACTAGTGCAATGGCATAAGCCAAATCGGTGAGACCGAGTTTCTCAAATCGGTGGGTCCGAGATGGTTTCGGCGGAAACCTAACCCTAAAAATTGGAATCATATCTAATCTATGAACTACTTTGGCTGGATAGAAGAGTTGCAATCGTGGCAAGATTCAATATGAAAACAATGTGCCAGGAATCAGACGTGGAAAGCACAAAGATTAAGTCCATACCCTAACTTGGCGGTGGACTTGCTACGGCGGCAACGGCAGGGACGAAATCCGTTGACGGCGGCGAAGACCAGCGATAGGAGGCTGCTGGCGACGAGGAGACGATCCGGAGACCACGATGGCAGAGCGAGCTGTTGCGCGGGCGAAGGGTTTTGGAGAAATTTCCAAAATTTTGCCCGTGGCTATATATAGCTTGACCCTGTTGGTGTGACCGAGTGAAACAACTCGGTGGCACCGAGATGCATAATTGTGTTCAGTTACAGCAAATCGGTGAGACCGAAAAGTTCAAATCGGTTGCACGGAGATTGATAACTCGGATCAACTTGATGATCTCGGTAGGACCGAAATGGAAGGATCGGTCAGACCGAGAATCACTAAGAGGTTTTGGAAGTTTAAGTCTATGACGAATCGAGGACTCCGAGTGCTCCTCACACAGAGTGGTTCGAATCTAACTTGATCAAATTTTGTGATGTAGCATGAATAGAGTTTGAGACGAGAAAAGCATAGGTAGCTAAAGAAGGTTCTTAGGCATTCTTGTCCATCCACTTGGCACAAAGAAAAGAATCCAAACAAACAAAACAACAAGTGGATGTCCTTGAATGAGTAAAACATGCACCAACATGCTCACTCAATAAGATGGCAATTGAAATATGTGGCAAAGCATGCACAACCAATTCTAGCATCTATCAAACAATTGGCGATGACTAGGTCATCTATATATGAGTATATTGACTTAGGAGTCAAATGAGAACATTTGATCATAGGTCATAAGCTCAAGTGGGGTTACCACTTTTACACAATGCATTAATGTGTTCACACCATTAGAGTTGCTTTGACTCAATTCTTAGAGTTAAGCTCCCCCTAGATGTGAGATCCCCCCTTAGAGGGATGAACTAACCTTGGGTTTTGTCGATGATGACTTCATGTAGGTGTTGAAGATGTAGATGCTCAATGTTGATGTAGATCATTTGGAGCAATCCTTTGGAGTGAGTTGCACTTTCAACTTGCCTACATGGGTTAGTCCCACAAGGAACAAACAAGAATATCCATAGACATAGAGTGATGCACACACAAGATGATGTCCATGAAAACATTAGGTTACCTTGTCCCTTGCCTTACCAACATGAGGGTTTGTGACTCCTTGAACTAGTGCAAGATGTGAAAGTTGATTGCACTTGTTCTTGCCAAAATGATATGAGTGAAGAATGTTGGCGGAGTCACCCTCAAGAACTCTCTAGTTATTCTTCTTCGGGATCCACATCATCTTGATGGGAATCCTTGGAGTTGTAGTTGTACTCGATGAAGTAGAACTTGACGTAGTCTTGGGGACCCAACTGAATGAGGCTTTAGGTGCTTCTTCAAATGCATTAATCTCTTCTTGAAGCTTGTACTTGCCTTTGTTCTTGTGGTCTTGTGGTGGAAGATCATCTTGAGCTTGTGTCCCCTTGAAGGAAGTAGGATCATACTTCTCTTGTTGAGGAACAAACTTTGTCTTGGGGTATTGATCTTCTTCCCACTCAACTCCATTGGCGTTGAACTTTCGTTCAAAACCAACACCTTGATTCTTCCGGTGCCTTCCTTGCTTGCGTACAATTTCCTCGAATTGCTTACTCCCGGCAAGGCTCTTGTAAACACCTTTCTCTATAATTCCCTTCAATAAACTATTTTCTTGCTCAAGTGTAACTTGGCTAAGAGAATCATTAGTGGAATCAAGAGAACTACTAGAAGCAACAACATTGGATTTAACATTATTATTGTTACTACTAGAGGAAGTATCTTTCTAGTACTTGTTAATAGACTTGACTTGAGGCATGTAAGTAGATAAGAGTAAACGCTTGGCAATGTAAGAAGAACTTTTCTTGCGGAGATCATCATTGATTGCCTTTAAGAACTCATGCTCTTGCTCAAGATTGAGCTTTTCAAAGCGTAACTTCTCATGAGCCCTTAAAAGTTTTCAATGATCTTCGAAGATAGTTTCATGAGCCAACTTAAGAGTGTTTAGTTCTTTAGTTAGAAGCTCAATTTTCTCCTTATCATTGTCATTCATTTGATTAGCATGATTAATTGACGTTTCATCATAGTATTCATCACTAGAGTTGTCAACAAGTAAATCATCATCCACAAGCAAGTCATCTTCATCGCTATTGAAATCAACATACTCAGGATGTGTTACCTTTGGAGCTTTGGCCACGAAGCATCTTCCAATTCCTTCATTTGGTGAATCAAATATGTCGTAGGAGTTGGTTGACACAAGTGCTAGACCGGCAACACCTTCATCTTGAGTATATTCGGAGTCGGAGTGATAGCTTCTCTCAGAGTGATGGTCGGATTCGGAGCCAGATACCCATTCACCAACATGAGCTTGATGTCTTCGTTTTGTGTAGCTCCTTGATGACTTGTCCTTCCTTTCCGAATCCTTGCTTCTCCGTGAGGGTCTTCGTTCATAACGATCATCTCTACTCCTCCTCTCTCTTGGTGGTGATTCTTCTCCTTTTCTCCTTCTTCTTGGAGAATCTTCTCTTCTTTTGTAGGGTGTCGTACACTCATTGGAGTAGTGTCCGGGTCTCCCACAATTGTAGCAATTGCGCTCTCGACTAGAAGATCTCTTGTCATTGTAAGACCTTGACTTGGAGCTTCTTTCTTTGCTTCTACTTTTGTAGAATTTGTTGAAGTTCTTCACCATTAAGCTCAATTCTTCATTGAAGGTTGGTTTCTCACTTGATGATGTGGGGGCTTCACTTGAGGCTTTGTAGGCACCACTTGACTTGTTGTGAAGTTCCTCCTTATCCTTGAGTGACATCTCATGAGCAACAATCCTTCCAATGACTTCCGTTGGCTTGAGATCTTTGTAGTTTGGCATCATTTGGATCAATGTGCACACGGTATCATACTTTCCATCCAATGCTCTTAGGATCTTCTTGATGATGAATTTGTCGGTCATCTCTTCATTCCCTAAGCCGGCAATCTCATTTGTGATAAGAGCGAGCCTAGAGTACATTTCAGCGACACCTTCACCATCCTTCATTTTGAACTTATCAAGCTGACTTTGGAGCACATCCAACTTGGATTCCTTGACGGACTCGTTACCTTCGTGCATATCAATCAAAGTATCCCAGATTTCCTTTGCATTCTCAAGACGGCTGATTTTGTTGAATTCTTCGGGGCACAATCCGTTGAAGATGATGTCACATGCTTGAGCATTGTATTGTAGCATCTTCAATTCTTCCGCATTAGCTTCACGGTTCCGTTCTCTCCCATCGAAGAATTCACCTTGCAAGCCAATACAAATAATTGCCCAAGCAGCGAGGTTATGTCCAAGAATATGCATTTTCATCTTATGCTTCCAACTAGCAAAATTAGTACCATCAAAGTAAGGACCTCTACGGTGATAATTTCCCTCGCTAGACGCCATACTCTCCTAGGTTGTGAAACCAAGGCCATGACCACCAAAAGCTATGGAAATCAAAGCAAATGGAGACCAAAGCTCTGATACCACTTGTAGGACCTTGAAGTATGTCTAGAGGGGGGGGTGATTAGACTACTTGACCAATTAAAAACTTAACCTTTTCCCAATTTTATAGTTTGGCAGATTTTAGCTATTTTAGGACAAGTCAAGCAACCATCACACAATTCAAGCAAGCATGCAAAGAGTATATAGGCAGCGGAAATTAAAGCATGCAACTTGCAAGAAAGTAAGGAGAAGGGTTTGGAGGATTCAAACGCAATTAGAGACACGGATGTTTTTGGCGTGGTTCCGATAGGTGGTGCTATCGTACATCCACGTTGATGGAGACTTCAACCCATGAAGGGTAACAACTGCACGAGTCCACGAAGGGCTCCACCCACGAAGGGTCCACGAAGAAGCAACCTTGTCTATCCCACCATGGCCGTCGGCCACGAAGGACTTGCCTCACTAGCGGTAGATCTTCACGAAGTAGGTGATCTCCTTGCCCTTACAAACTCCTTGGTTCAACTCCACAATCTTGTCGGAGGCTCCCAAGTGACACCTAGCCAATCTAGGATACACCACTCTCCAAGAAGTAACAAATGGTGTGCTGATGATGAACTCCTTGCTCTTGTGCTTCAAATGATAGTATCCCCAGCACTCAACTCTCTCTCATAGGATTTGGATCTGGTGGAAAGAGGGTTTGAGTGGAAAGCAACTTGGGGAAGGCTAAAGATCAAGATTCATATGGTAGGAATGGAATATCTTGGCCTCAACACATGAGTAGGTGGTTCCCTCTCAGAAATGGTAAGTTGGAAGTGTAGTGTAGGTTCGTTCTGATGGCTCTCTCCACGAATGAAGAGGAGGTGGAGGGGTATATATAGCCTCCACACAAAATCTAACCGTTACACACAATTTAACAAACTCGGTGGGACCGAATCATCAAACTCGGTCAGACCGATTTAGTAAACCTAGTGACCGTTAGTGATTTTCGGTGAGACTGACATGCATCTCGGTGAGACCGATTCGGTTAGGGTTAGGGCATAACGTAATTTCGGTGAGACCGATTACACAAACTCGGTGAGACCGAATTTGGTAATTAGCTAACCAGAGAGTTGGTCAGGTAAACTCGTGGGACCGATTCGCTCTTTTCGGTGAGATCAAAATGTTACAAAAAGGAAACAGAGAGTTTACATTGCAATCTCGGTGGGACCGATCGCTCACTTTGGTTAGACCGAAACGTTACAAAGGCAAATAGAGAGATTGCAACCCCATCTCGGTGAGACCGAGATCCCTATCGGTAAGACCGATTTGCTTAGGGTTTGTGGCAGTGGCTATGACTTTTGGAATCGGTGGCGCCGGATAGAAAGAATCGGTGTGACCGATTTTGGCTTTAGGTTTAGGTCATTTGTGGATGTGGGAAAGTAGTTGAGGGTTTTGGAGCATATCACTAAGCACATGAAGCAAAAGGCTCATTAAGACTCACCTCATCCCTTCTTGATAGTATTGGCTTTTCCTATAGACTCAATGTGATCTTGGATCACTAAAATGTAAAATGAAGAGTCTTGAGCTTTTGAGCTTGAGCCAATCCTTTGTCCTTAGTATTTTGAGGGATCCACTTTCATCATCCATGCCATGCCATTCATTGAGCTTTCCTGAAATAATAGTCTTGGAATAGCATTAGCTCAATGAGCTATATGTTGTTATGAATTACCAAAACCACCTAGGGATAGTTGCACTTTCAACACCGGACGCATACCTTACATTATGTTGCCGAGGAATGTAAGGTACTAACTCTTTGTTCTTGTTGAAAACTATGTTTTGTGTGCTATGTTATGACTGCAACCCCGCGTAGCCTACTATGTAGTGGTGGTGTGTGAGCAACATTTGAATAGTCTCTGTAATATATGTGTGGACGTGAACCTTTTTAGGTGTTACAACAGATATGTTTATCATTATTACTATGGTTTCATCGTTTCTAGCACCGGTTTGCTATTTCGAATGCGTCTACGATGTTTTAAAAAAGATGACAAATGTAGTTCATCAGACATGGGTAGTGAAAGTCATCGTCGTTTTTCATTTTGGCTGCTTTGCTTCTTCTTTTTCATCGCTAACTGCACCGGCTAGCATGTGTAGGTTGATCATGTAGCCACAACCTTTGCTGTGGTTTATGCACGTTACGCTTTTTCCAACTTGTTTCTCGTACATTGCACACAACACACTATGTGTCACTAAACCGCGTCGAATTGTCATGGAAATATATGCCATGCAGAGTCATTACAAATACCATGGCATATTTTCAGTACAGCTAACATGGCAGATACAGTACAAACAACATGGCAGATCCAGCATAATTAACATGGCAGATACAGTACAACTAACATGGCAGATCCAGTACAACTAACATGACATATTTAGTATATAATAGCATGGCATATTTAGTATAAAATAGCATGGCAGACTAACTACACATAACATGGCAGATTAACTACACATAACATGGCAGATTAAGTACCCATAACATGGCAACTGCATTTATCCATTCAATGAATTTTCCTTCCACTTCTGATGCCCCTCAAGAGTCATTCTCCCATTTTTTTAAAAAAATTCTCATCATCTAGGGTACAAAACAAAATGTCCACAAGGACCATATCATAGCGCCCCAATTTTTGCTTATGGATTGCCCGCCCCTTTCTTCGTTTTCTTGTGTTTTGCTTGAATCTCCAATCTGGACTTGTACCTTATCTCTCTTGGACGACCCTTTGTGATGGAACGGGGTGGGTTCCTGACTTGGGTCTGTGTGCTTGCTGTTCCAGATCCTATCTCTGAGTTTTCAGATGATGGCCCCGTGGATGAAGGCACATTTGATGTGCGGGGGAACCGGTGTAAGGCTTCCTCAGCTTTCCTCTTCTTGATCTCATCAAGCTCTCTTTTTAGTGCCTTCTTGTGTTTTTCTGTGACTCTCGCTGTCTCATCACTCTTGCACGCTTCATCAATTAGCTCAGCATAGTTCTTTGTCAGCACAACGTGCCTCACTGCTTCCATGGTTGCCTCAGGTCTCTCGTCATGCACAACCAGAACTGCGTTTGTTGTCTGCGGCGCCAATGAGTCGTCAGTGTCCCAAGTCCATCGCCGCCTTATGAAATGGCGGGGCATCCGTGTCACAGCGTTCATGTCCATTACTTTTAGTATGTGACAGCACACAATGCTGTCCCGTTCGAACTTGCTGCATTGGCAGTAGTACTCGCCTTCGCCTATCGAGGCTTTGACGAAGTAGTTCCTTCCTTTGTCCGGGTCTTTAGGTTCTGAATCTGACATGCCCAAAATAGAACACACCTTGAACGTATGTTCGTCCACCTGGAAAGCCATGAACATGCTGGCACGCTTTATTTCTTCCTGGAATTTGCAATTTTCATGTGTTTTCTGTTAAACTATCGTGCGCTCTTTTTTTGTACCACCTTATGTTGTCATGGAAATAGAAATAAATTTTGTTTGAACATGGCAAACATAGTACATTGAACATGGCAAATATAGTACATTGAACATGGCAAATGCAGTACACCAGACATGGCAACTGCAGTACATTTTCAACTGGACATCGTCATTCCTACACCAACATTCCCCAATGGAAGCACATTGCATAAAGCATGGCAACGGCATTTTTATTAAACATGGCATCTACAGTTGATTAAACATGGCAATTGCATTTCAACAAACATGGCAGTTGCATTTGAGTAAACCTGGCAACTGCATTTCAGCATAAGTGTCGACAATATAACATTTTTCAGTTGACATTGGCATTTGCATACCAACATGCCCCAAGGGAAGCACAGTGCATTAAACATGGAAACTGCACTTCATTGACCATGGAAAATGCATCCGAGCAAGCATGGCAAACATAATTTTCATTGAACATGGCAATTGCAACTGATTAAGCATGGCAAACAGTATTTCATTAAATATGGCAACTGCATATCATGGCAACTGCATTGCACTCTATAAGGCGCCTACTACCTTAGTGTTTTTTGTGCAAATAAGACGGTAATGCAACTGACTTACTTGTTAAAGGTCTTGTTTGTGTATATCTTGCTCATTTGCCTCTCCATTGGTAAATAAGTTAGCAATCTCGGCTGCTTTAGCGCGGTGGTAGCTTCTTGCTGTAGCTCAGATCCCAGAATTTTTTGTTGCAAAGCTGTGTACTGCTTGGCAAACTGTAGCAATGAGTTGTCAGGGCTCACGTACCGCTTCAAAACAGCATTGAACCCCTCGCTGCGCTGCGTAGTCTGCAGAAAGGGGAAGACGCACTGCATGAAGTAGGCCGGCACCCAGTACATTTGCTTCTCCCACAGGCTAACAAGAGTCTCGTTGTCTTGGACTTGATGTGTTTCAGTCATGGCCATCCAGCTCCTTTCAAACTCCTCCACCGTCAAGCTGTGGTCCACGCACAGCTCGAACGCCTTGTGCAGCTCTGGATGGTCAGCAAAGAACGGTCCTAGCGTCTCCTCAGCCTTCTTTATAATGTGCCACCTGCAGTGCCCGTGCACTGCCAATGGAAATACCTCCTCTATGCCCACACGCATACTGAAATCTTGGTCTATTATTATGTTCATCGGAGCAAGTCCATCCATGCACTCCAAGAAGGTCTTGAACAGCCAAACGTACCCATCCATGTCTTCGTTCCGAACGAGCCCGCAGCCGAACTGCAATCACTGATTGTAGTTATTTATTCCTATGAACGGAGCGCATGGCATCTTGTACATATTGGTGAGGTACGTCGCGTCGAATGAAATGCAATCTCGGAAATGTTTGTAGGCTCTCCTTGCAGCACCATCCACCCAATACATGTTTCTGACACGGTCCTCATCGCCCAACCTTATCCTGTAGAAGAAATCTGGATCTTCCTTCGCTTTCTCATCGAAGTAGGCCATTGTGGCCTCTATGTCAGCCAACTTGCTCTCTCTACGGTATTTGGCCTGTAGGTTTGTGACGTCAGCTGGTATGTACGGCATGCTACTCAGAGTCCCCTTTTTGTTGTGGATGAGCGATAGTATCTGGACCATTCTTGATGGACCGATGTTACAATCATGTAGCAGCTTTACGAATTGCCTTTCGACGGGGGTGAACCCTCTATGGGCGGTCAGAAATTTTACCAGGTCGAACTTCTTTATGAGTTTGTGGATGTGCTCGTCAAAGTACTCAGTGACCACATACTGTGTTCCATCTACATTTAGCTTACACCGGACAGGGCAACCCGTCTTGAGAATGATCCCTCTCTTTCGTTCCGGAACGACAGGCGCAACACCTTTCCCTTTCTTGTTCCTTCGTGCCTTGTGGCACCTCATCTCATCTCTGTTGTACTCGTTAGTTTTCTTAATTTTTCTATGGTATTCGGTGTTGACGGCAAACCCATGGAACTTTGCATATGCCTGGTAGAATTCCTTTGCTTCTTCGAACGATTCAAATCTCTGCCCAACGTACGATGGCTGAGGTACCACGATCTCTGATTGCCCACCATCTTCATCCCCTTGTGCGTCGTCGTCAGTTTCATCATTCACTTCAGTATCGGCGGCAGTCCCATCTGCTTGAGTGTTGCCAGTGCTCGTGTTCAAAGGGGTGCTTGTCAGCATTGCTGGAATGATTGCCATTTCCGACTCTGACTCGAAATTGTTTGTGGCATGATTGTCTGCTGGCTGGTGGAACACGTCTTCCGTGCGCTCAAAGCTCCCCGCAGTAGATGTCCCCGTGCCGCTGTTCATTGTAGTTGTAGGCCATGTAATAGAAAAAACAGGTACGAGAGTAAGATTTTTGTTTGAACAACATGTTTATCGCAATGGATCACATCAAATTCGAGTGATTTGGCATGACATCCTTTCAAAACAGCAAGCCGTGAGTCTGTGCATGGACATGTATGGCAACTGTAGCTGTCCAGTCATGGCAGCTACGGTTCAACAAACATGGCAACTATTGTTTGCCAATGCATGACAACAAGCTCCTTTATTTTTAGTACGAAAACTTGGGTTCTATATGCATGGCAGCTGCAGTCCTGCACACATGGCAAACACTGCTACCAACAAATGGCAACCACTGTTTTCTAGCAACAAAACTACTGCATTATAAGATTGATCTCACTAGGCGAAATGCGTTCAACCATTAGTGATGCACACATGCTTTTAGCAGTTGGCAATTTTTCAAAGACAATACATGACTCTTTTACACGCAACCACTTGTCAGCGTTTTATGCTTGGTTTTTGTCCACCATCACTGCTTTAATTCTTTTTTTTCGGTGCTGTTATGTGGTTCAGTTTTTTTCCTTACCTTGTTTTGCTGCATGTGCCCATCTTGTGTGGTCCGTGACACCAAAATGACGTGCTCCACCTGCAATTTGTGAAGCTTGCCACGAGATGTTTGTCGGGTTACCACCACTGCAATAACCTGTAAGCATAGTAGTGGTTGGTCAATTCATGGCAAATGCAGTTTGTGCTAGCACGGCAACTGCAGTTGCCCCTGGCGTGGCAACTGCAGTTTTCCTGGCATGGCAACTGTAGTTGCACCGGTATGGCAACTGCACTTCTTCCTTCATGGCAACTGCAGTTGTCATGGCATGGCAACTGTAGTTGCACTTGCATGGCAACTGCAGTTGTTCCTCCATGGCAACTGCAGCTGTCCAGGGATGGCAACAACAGCTGTCCAGGGATGACAACTGCAGTTTTTTACACATGGCAATTGTAGATGTCCAGTCATGGCAATTGCAGTTGTCAACTATGCTCCTTCTGCTAATTCACCATCCGCAACTTCACTTTTTTATGGACTCACTTGTGTATGACGTCGATGGCAGGTACATGGGTGCTGCCTGATGCCACGTGCTGCATGAAGGCTCTGCATTTTCACCCGTGATAACTCGTGAGTCCTTTTACCATTTTTTGCATGTTCATTTTTCATATCCACACCAGTATGTGCTCTTTTTTCGTTTGCGTTACCTTGATTAGCCATATTAGCTAGTTGAAGTTGGCTGCCGGTACATTTGTCAGTGTTAGCGCCTTGCGACTGAACTTGCCACGGGGCCCCCTAAGAGTGTTTTGGTCATAAGAACCTGCAAAAAAATGACAGTGTACGACATAAGTAGAATGTCATCTTCATCGTTGCGAAGATGGAAACTGTTCTCTTCTTTTGTTATCACGCATCATACCAACACCTGCATACTGTTCTAGTAGTGGCAGCAACGGCCCTGCAGAGATGAGTTGACTGTACTCTGATGCATCCCAAGGGGGCATTTCTAGCTTTTGAGAACCCCAAGTATCAGCGCCATCTTCGTGATTCATTCTTTCCGTGTCTCGCTTCTTTCCAATGTGTTCTCAATCGCTGCACGAACAAGAACGCATCAACAATCCACAAGAATTGTATTCTTCTGCTGCTTGCACATAGAAGATAGGGATGGCAAGCAACAGGTCAAATAGGTGGCAGTTACTAACAATGAAAGGTGGCAATTGTCGTTATACACAAGTGGCGATTAATTTTTCCCACCACCTTCATTCCAAAATTGTCCTTCCTCTCCTTTTTTTAGGGATTCCTACTCATCCATTTCATACCCAACTACTTGCGTCAATCAAACTAGGAACTTAAGTTAATCTCAAACGTAGTACATGGCAGATCTGGTGTATTATGCCTAGCAATTGCGAATATACACTGAACCATGCAGTGTTCTACCCCTATAGCATGGACCCAGTACAAGATCGGGAGATTTTCAGCCTTAAGGATGAGAAGGATGAGATCGGGAGATTTCACCTGGTTTTAGCTGATCGTCTCTGGAGGGCTGTGTTGGAGTGGGGAGCTGGGGGTGGGGAGGGCTGGGGTGTGGTTTGCGGTGGGAGTGCCCTATGGATCTTCTCTGGTTGCCATGGCAACCAGAGATGGCCGGCGACGGAGGTCGGGGTTCAAAACTAGACCTCCCATGTGGGGGACCGCGCCGCTAGCCATTGTGTTCGTGAGGATTGTATTGAAGAAGTGAACTGTTCACTGCCCTTTGTCTTACAACGACCTAGTTTCCAATATGTGACGTGGCAGCGGCCTTGCGCCAAGATTCGTACAACGATGAAAAGGGTGGCGGCTGCTAAGTAATGTGTGCATAAATAATTTATTCTCAGTGGTAATCTCTAGTATTAAAGTGAAGTTTGTTCTATGGACTCAACCTCCCACCAACCCCTCTGACCTAGTTTTTAATTCCCTACCCCTAAAAACTGCCCCGCTTCGCTCCACCCTCTACACAAGTTTTTTCTCCACTTCGTTTTTTCCCTAACACCAAAAATAATTTATTACCGAGAGATGTCCTCGATGTAATGTTATCGATATTTCATATAGCTTGTTCATGATTGCATAGTTTCTTAGACCATGAGAATAGTGTATATCCACATACTGCATGGTTACTTTGTGGTTTCCGAATGTCATGACATTTGTAACTGGACTTGAATAAAAGTAACTTACAGGTATACCAGAAATGTATGACTCGATGCCGATAGTTCAAGACTACCAGAAATGTATGTCTCGATGCCGTTAGTTCAAGACTGGGATTTGCTCATATCATGATAGAGAGATACTCTTTGGGCCCACTCGGTGTTAGAGCATCTCTAGTAGATCCCGTAAAATGTTCAAACCTTCAGATTTACGATAAAGGTAAAAAAACACACCGAATATATCCTGAAAAATAGCATATCTCGTAAAAAAAATTGCAGGGTCCTGTATATTAGAGCTCCCATCTGTCATATATGGAGGATTCGAGCCATTTTTTTAAGGATCCCGTAAAACCGGTCAACGCCATAGCAGGGTCCTGTTTATCAGGGATGTGAGACATATGAATGCATGAGGCTCGAGTTTCTTAGCACTCTCTCTCACAATCCTGGCTTAATGAAGAATGCCTATGAAGAGGATAGGATCATTTTTCTGTAGGGGAACGTAGCAGAAATTCAAAATTTTCTATGCATCACCAAGATCTATCTATGGAGAAACTAGAAACGAGAGAGAGGGGAGTGCATCTTCATACCCTTGAAGATCGCGATGCGGAAGCGTTACAAGAACGCGGTCTGTGGAGTCGTTCACGAAGCGATTTAGATCGCGGCCAAATCTGATCTAAGCACCGAAGAATGGTGCCTCCGCGTTCAACACACGTGCAGCCCAGTGACTTCTCCCATGCCTTGATCCAGCAAGGAGAGAGGAAGAGGTTGAGGAAGACTCTGTCCGGCAGCAGCACGACAGCGTGGTGATGGTGGAGGAGCGCGGTACTCTAGCAGGGCTTCGCCAAGCACTACGAGAGACGAGGAGGGAGAGAGGTAGGGCTGCGCCAAGAGAGAGTTCATCTCGTGTGTTTTGCAGCCGCCAATACCTCAAGTATATATAGGGGAAGGGGAGTGGCTGCGCCCCCATCTAGGGTTCCCTCCCTAGGGGTGGCGGCAGCCCCCAAAACCCATCTAGGGTACGGCCAAGGGGGGAGAGAGGGGGGCGCACCTAGGGTGGGCCTTAAGGCCCATCTGGACCTAGGGTTTGCCCCCTCCCACTCTCCCTGCGCCTCGGGCCTTGGTGGGGGGTGCACCAACCCACCTGGGGCTGGTCCCCTCCCACACTTGGCTCATGCAGCCTTCTGGGGCTAGTGGCCCCACCTGGTGGACCCCCGGGACCCTCCTGGTGGTCCCGGTACGTTACCGGTAGTACCCGAAACTTTTCCGTTCACCAAAATGGGACTTCCCATATATAAATCTTTACCTCCGGACCATTCTGGGACTCCTAGTGACGTCCGGGATCTCATCCGGGACTCCGAACAACATTCGTTAACCGCGTACATCTATTCCCTCTAACCCTAGCATCATCGAACCTTAAGTGTGTAGACCCTACGGGTTCGGGAACCATGCAGACATGGCCGAGACAACTCTCCGGCCAATAACCAACAACAGGATCTGGATACCCATGTTGGCTCCCACATGTTCCACGATGATCTCATCGGATGAAACACGATGTCAAGGATTCAATCAATCCCATATACAATCCCATTTGTCTACCGGTATAGTACTTGCCCGAGATTCGATCGTTGGTATCTCGATACCTTGTTCAATCTCGTTACCGGCAAGTCTCTTTACTTGTTCCGTAACACATCATCCCGTGATCAACTCCTTGGTCACATTGCGCATATGATGATGTCCTACCGAGTTGGCCCAGAGATACCTCTCCGTCACACGGAGTGACAAATCCCAGTCTTGATTCGTGCCAACCCAACAGACACTTTCGGAGATACTCGTAGTGCACCTTTATAGCCACCCAGTTACATTGTGACGTTTGGTACACCCAAAGCATTCCTACGGTATCTGGGAGTTGCACAATATCATGGTCTAAGGAAATGATACTTGACATTAGAAAAGCTTTAGCATACAAACTACACGATCTTTGTGCTAGGATTAGGATTGGGTCTTGTCCATCACATCATTCTCCTAATGATGTGATCCCATTATCAACGACATCCAGTGTCCATAGTTAGGAAACCGTAACCATCTATTGGTCAACGAGCTAGTCAACTAGAGGCTTACTAGGGACATGGTGTTGTCTATGTACCCACACATGTATCTGAGTTTCCTATCAATACAATTATAGCATGGATAATAAACGATTATCATGAACAAGGAAATATAATAATAATAACTAATTTATTATTGCCTCTAGAGCATATTTCCAACAGTCTCCCACTTGCACTAGAGTCAATAATCTAGTTCACATCGCCATGTGATTAACGCTCACAGGTCACATCGCCATGTGACCAACATCCAAAGAGTTTACTAGTGTCAATAAACTAGTTCACATCATCATGTGATTAAGACTCAATGAGTTCTGGGGTTTGATCATGTTTTGCTTGTGAGAGAGGTTTTAGTCAATGGGTCTGCAACATTCAGATCCGTATGTACTTCGCAAATCTCTAGGTCATATTGTAAATGCTGCTTCCATGCTCCACTTGGAGCTATTCCAAATGGTTGCTCCACTATACGTATCCGGTTTGCTACTCAGAGTCATTTGGATAGGTGTTAAGCTTGCATCGACACAACTCTTTACGTCGAACTCTTTATCACCTGCATAACCGAGAAACATATCCTTATTCCTCTAAGGATAATCTTGACCGCTATCTGGTGATCCACTCCTTGATCACCTTTGTACCCTCTTGCCAGACATGTGGCAAGGCACACATCAGGTGCGATACTCAGCATGGCATACCGTATAGAGCCTATGACAAAAGCATAGGGGACGACCTTCGTCCTTCCTCTTTATTCTACCGTGGTCAAGCTTTGAGTCTTACTCAACTTTACACCTTATAACTCAGGTAAGAACTCCTTCTTTGACTGATCTATTTTGAACTCCTTCAAAATCATGTCAAAGGTGTGTGTTCTTTTGAAAGTATCATCAGGCGTCTTGATCTATCTCTATAGATCTTGATGCCCAATATGTAAGCAGCTTTATCTAGGTCTTCCTTTGAAAAACTCCTTTCAAACAACCCTTTATGCTTTCCAGAAATTCTACATCATTTCGGATCAACAATATGTCATTCGCATATACTTATCAGAAATGTTGTAGTGCTCCCACTCACTTTATTGTAAATACAAGTTTCTAGCAAACATTGTATAAACCTAAAAGCTTTGATCACTCCATCAAAGCATATATTCTGACTCCGAGATGCTTGCTCTAGTCCATGAAAGGATCGCTGGAGCTAGCATACCTTTTAGCATCCTTAGGATCGATAAAACCTTTCTGATTGTATCACATACAACCTTTCCTTAGGAAAACTGGTAAGGAAACTTGTTTTGACATCCATCTGCCAGATTTCATAAATGCAGCTAATGCTAACATGATTCTGATGGACTTAAGCATCGCTACGGATGAGAAAATATCATCGTAGTCAACTCCTTGAACTTGTGAAAAAACTCTTTGCCACAAGTCGAGCTTCATAGACGGCAACATTACCGTCCACGTCCGTCATCCTTTTAAAGATCCATTTATCTCAATGGCTTGTCGATCATCGGGCAAGTCCACCAAAGTCCATACTTTGTTCTGATACATGAATCCTATCTCGGATTTCATGGATTCTAACCATTTGTCGGAATACAGGCCCACCATCGCTTCTCCATAGCTCGTAGGTTCATTGTTGTCTAACAACATGATATCTAAGACAGGATTATCGTACCACTCCGAAGCAGTACGCGTCCTTGTCGACCTACGAGGTTTGGTAGTGACTTGATCCGAACTTTCATGATCACTATCATCAGCTTCCACTTCGACTAGTGTAGGCGCCACAGGAACAACTTCCTGTGCCATGCTACAGATTGGTTGAAATGATGGTTCAATAACCTCATCAAGTCTCCACCATCCTCCCACTCAATTCTTTGAAGAGCAAATTTTCCTCGAGAAAGGACCCGATTCTAGAAACAATCCCTTTTGCTTCCGGAACTGAGACAAGAGGTATACCCAACTGTTTTTGGGTGTCCTATGAGGTTGCATTTATCCGCTTTGGGTTCGAGCTTATCAGGCATAAGCAACGCAGCCCCAAACTTTTAAGAAACGACAACTTAGGTTTCTCTAAACCATAGTTCATACGGTGTCATCTCAACGGAATTACGTGGTGCCCTATTTAAAGTGAATGTGGTTGTCTCTAATGCCTAACCCATGAACGATAGTGGGAATTCGATAAGAGACATCATGGTATGCCCCATATCCTATGTGGTGCATCTATGATGTTCGGACACACCATCACACTATGGTGTTCCAGGCGGTGTTAGTTGTGAAACAATTTCCACAATGTCTTAATTGTGTGCCAAACTCGTAACTCAGATATTCATCTCTGTGATCATATCATAGATATTTTATCCTCTTGTCACGACGATCTTCAACTTCACTCTGAAATTACTTGAACCATTCAATAATTCAGACTTGTGTTTCATTAAGTAAATATACTCAGTATCTACTCAAATCATTTGTGAAGTAAGAACATAACGATATCCACTGCGTGCCTCAGCACTCATTGGACTGCACACATCAAAATGTATTACTTCCAACAAGTTGCTTTCTCGTTCCATTTTACTGAGAACGAGGCTTTCAATCATCTTGCCCATGTGGTATGATTTGCATGTCTCAAGTGATTCAAAATCAAGTGAGTCCAAACGATCCATCTACAAGGGGTTTCTTCATGCGTATACACCAATAGACATGGTTCACATGTCTCAATCTTTTAAAAAACGAGTGAGTCCAAAGATCCATCAACATGGAGCTTCTTCATGCGTTTTATACCAATATGACTCAAGTGGCAGTGCCACAAGTATGTGGTACTATCATTACTATCTTATATCTTTTGGCATGAACATGTGTATCACTGGGATCGAGATTCAATAAACCATTTATTTTAGGCGCAAGACCATTGAAGGTATTATTCAAATAAACAGAGTAACTATTATTCTCTTTAAATGAATGACCATATTGCGATAGACATAATCCAATCATGTCTATGCTCAACGCAAACACCAAATAACAATTATTTAGGTCTAACACCTCTCTCGACGGTAGAGGGAGTGTCGGTGTCAAAACCAGCGGATCTCGGGTAGGGGGTCCCGAACTGTGCGTCTAGGCGGATGGTAACAGGAGACAAGGGACACGATGTTTCTACCCAGGTTCGGGCCCTCTCAATGGAGGTAAAACCCTACTCCTACTTGATTAATATTGATGATATGGGTAGTACAAGAGTAGATCTACCACGAGATCGGAGTGGCTAAACCCTAGAAGCTAGCCTATGGTATGATTGTTGTTCGTCCTACGGACTAAAACTCTCCGGTTTATATAGACACCAGAGAGGGCTAGGGTTACACAGAGTCGGTTACAATGGGAGGAGATCTTCATATCGTATCGCCAAGCTTGCCTTCCACGCCAAGGAAAGTCCCATCCGGACACGGGACGGAGTCTTCAATCTTGTATCTTCATAGTCCGGGAGTCCGGCCAAAGGTCATAGTCCGGCCATTCGGACACCCCCTAATCTAGGACTCCCTCAGTAGCCCCTGAACCAGGCTTCAATGACGACGAGTCCAGGGCGCAAGTTGTCTTCGGCATTGCAAGGCGGGTTCCTCCTCCGAATATTTCATAGAAGATGTTGAACACCAGGGTAGTGTCTGGCTCTGCAAAATAAGTTCCACATTCCACCGTAGAGAGAATAATATTTGCGTTAATCGGATCTGCTGACGTATTCCGTGGCGTGACATCATGCCACGGCCAGGTTTTTATTCATTTTATTGTTCCACCTCAGCGCGTTTAGCGAGGCGGTTTCCTTGGCACGTCTTGTCAAAGCAGAGATCGTGTCCCCTTATTTCGGGATTCTCATCAATACGGGTGCGGGTAACCCAACCGCAGCATTAACCGCGACACTTGGGAGATAAGCGAGTTTTATTGGGCCGGTGGGGGGCTCGTAGTTTTGGCCGCCCATATAAGGGGATAAGAATCTGCCCTTTCCATTCATGCCTTCTTCCTCCTCTGCTTATCCGTCCCTGCGTGCTCGAGCTCCAGCGCCCAAGCCCGCACTTCCAACCTCAACCTTCTCCAACCATGTCCGGAGCGGGAGGTAGATGGATGGCCTCCTCCGTCATGGAGGGGCAAATCAAAAAACTGAGGAAGGCCGGATACTTGTCTAACAACATCGCGCACCGGCTTCCAGATGTGGGGCAACTCATCCCCACCCCTAGGCCCCATGAGAGGGTTATTTTTCTTCCCCATTTCCTTCACGGACTGGGTTTTCCTCTTCACTCGTTTGTCCGGGGGCTCATGTTATACTACGGCCTGGACTTCCACGATCTGGCCCCGAAATTCATCCTCAATATCTCTGCATTTATCGTCGTGTGTGAGGCCTTCTTCCGCATCCAGCCCCACTTTGGCCTATGGCTGAAGATCTTCAGCATCAAGCCGAAGGTTGTGAAGGGCCGACTAGCGGAATGCGGAGGTGCCATGGTGGGCAAGATAGCCAACGTCACCTGGCTCGAGGG
The DNA here is from genome assembly GCF_002162155.2 of Triticum dicoccoides. Classification (NCBI taxonomy): domain Eukaryota; kingdom Viridiplantae; phylum Streptophyta; class Magnoliopsida; order Poales; family Poaceae; genus Triticum; species Triticum dicoccoides. The sequence continues at coordinate 29,746,034 of NC_041391.1, forward strand.
TGCCTTCGTGGAAACCATCAAAGGGTGGCAATCGGGGTGGTTTTATATCACCAAGCCGCGTGACCCTAAGTGGGCAGCGGCCCCCGAATTTTGATCCGGCATCCCCACCCGGCTCACATCTTGGAAAGAGACGGGCCTGTCGTGGGGCAATCCGGAAGAGGTGATCGGACTCCAAACCTGCGTCCGAGACCTGGTGACCAAGAAGGTCAAGCTTGTCAACGTGGTCCAGGTCATGCTCTTCCGTCGGATCCTCCCGTGTCAACGACGGGACTTCAATTTGTGGGAGTTCGACCCGGCCCAGCACCAGACTCTATCCCGGCTCTTTGAAACGAAGCACGAGGATGCCTGGAAGGTGCTTTTCAAGAGTTCCGAGGTCTCCCCTCCTGTCATCGAGGATCGCGGATTCTGCGCCAAACGTCAAGCCTCTGAAGTAAGCTTACATTTAGTCCCTTACGGGATACCCGAATTTCATAGTGTGACTTTATGTGGGATCTAAACTCCCGTTCCTTTGACAAGACTGGAAGAGGACATCCAGACAGTTTGACTGTCCGGCCCCTTTGCCCGAAGGCCCAGTAGACGCACACCTAGCGAAGCTACTGGTTCCGGCACCTCACGTGGTGCCGGAGAAGAAGTCCAAGGAGAAGGCCACGGGGACCCGAAAGAGTTCCCGGCGCCCAGTGTCGTCGGATTTGCCCGATGACCCCAACGCACCCTCCGCCTCCGAAGACGAGGAGGAGGAGGAAGAAGAAGATGCCTCTCCCCCTCCAATGGGGGGAGGAAATAAAAGAAAGGCCGCCCCAACTGGGGAAGCCAGAGGGTCCAAGAAGGGGAAGACCCTTCTGCCGGACTACGCCCCCGACGCCGAAG
>NC_041391.1:29747084-29775446 GCF_002162155.2 Triticum dicoccoides
GGGGATGGCCATCCAGGGTCAAGCCCCTGGCAAAATTGTAAGTGTCCGGCTACCCGAATGACTTATTGCACTCCTTTATTATTCGATGGCTTCTAACGCCGAATCTAATCATGCAGTCCGCCCAGAGCTCAGCTTGGCGATTCGTCGAGCGGCTCTCTGAATTCATCGGACGTGAACAGCACTTCACTTCTGACGGCCTCCTTCCCTCTCCCTACAGACGACGCTGAGGTGGAGTCTCGTAGGGGATAAAACCAAGAGGAGGTGGTCCTGGAGGCGCCACAAGGCGACCTTCCGGACTCCGGGCCCAAAGGGGGTAAAGCCCTGGAGGGATCTAAGTCCAGCCCCGGGCCGGACACTGCTCCGGAACCATCAGTGGTTCCAGAGTCCGACAGGCGGCGCCTTCATAAGAAGGGCAAGCCTGCGACGCCGGCAACTTCCGTCCATCCGGAGGCGCCGGACAGTTTGCTGGAGGCACTTAACAGCGCCTCCATCGACGAGGAACACCGCACTGTTATGAGTGCGGTGATTTAGAAGGTTCAGTCCGCCAAGAGCGGGCTGACGGAAGCCTGTACAAGCCTGTTAACGGGCTTTGAGGTATGTGTTCAAAAACATATATATAAAAAGTATTACCGTATAGACAGTAGCCCCTGATGCTCAGTTCGGTGTTCGAAAAGAAAAGCCGAGCTGAGGATCTAAAAAGATATACGCAGGAGTCTAATAGAAATATGTCAATATGGGAATGCAGGCTGCGCTGCTGACCTCTGTCGCATTGATTGCGGAGGTCAATGCATTGAAGGAAAGCCTCGAGCGGTTCGAGAGCGAGCTCGGCCGTGCCAAGAAGCAGCTCGAGGAGAAAGAGGGTACATAGTACCTCCTGTAAATGTATATAGAAATACTTGGTTGCAAAATAATAACAGGATCAACATTAATGTTGCAGGAGTCACGACCGAGGTGGTGACCCTGAAAGAGGCGGTCTCCAAGGCCGAAAAGAGTGTGGCCTTGGAGCGCACCGAGCGAGAGAAGCAGGAGGCGCAGTTGGCGGAGGTGCGGCAAGAGCTCCAAGCTCTCGTGGAAAAACACGAGGGTTTGGAGCGTGACTCGAAGACTCGAGAGTCCGAGCTTGCCTTGGCTCTTGAGAGTGCCAAGACTGCTAAGGCCGAAGCCCAGAAGGCCCTTCAGGAGATCGAGGCGATGAAGAAGATAGCAGCGGGTAAGGCATTCTTTATGCAAAGCAAAAATATATAAGTGAATTATCTGCTACTTACCCGAATCTGGAGCTCTCCAGGAGTGTTCGCCGATCTGCCTTGTAGTGTGTCTGATGCCGCCGCATACTACCGAACCGAAGAGGGGAGCTCGATGGAAAAAGTGTTCAGGTCTCAGTATGCTGAGGCCGAACATCCGGTGCCCCTGAGTGACCAGTTGAAGCAGCTGGTCGAGCTCCACAAGGTGGCCGAACAGGCCATGAAGGGCCTCATAGCTCGGCTGTGGCCTGGAGAAGTCATGCCTGGGAGCTACTTCGGTCTAGTGCGGCGGCTGGTGGACGCGTGTCCGTGGATTGAGGTCATCAAGTGCTCCATTTGTATTGAAGGTGCCCGACGGGCCCATGCCCATGCTAAGGTGCACTGGGGCAAGCTAGACACGGAGAAGCTGTTGACGGACGCGCCACCGCCGGGCAAGGAGTATCGTACGCCCGAGATGTATTATAATGGCGTTCTGAAGGGTGCCCGCCGTATAGCGGATGAGTGCTCCAAAGATGTAATTTTTTAGTAGACTCGCATTTGTTATCCTATACGCTGAAGCTTTGTTCATATGCATTAAGCAATGCTTGTTAATTTAAAATATTACCCTCTGTGCGGCCGTTTATCAAATTTGAGAGATGCAAGTCGTCGGCTTCGACCCCCATGCCACGAGTGCTGGGGTGTTTGGGATAAACCTAAGCGCTCTTGTTCCCATTCTTGGGTCTATCTAGGGAGGCGTTCAGCACAACGAACCAGGCCGTCAGACTTATAATGCTTTATCACTCTCACTTAGCCATAGAATTCTATAATTTTAAATTTCGGCGAAGCCCCTAGTATTCGGAAGACCAAGTTCGGGGCGCTATCCACGCCTAGGCCGGATAAGTCCGGTTCCTCGCTCGAAGCAGCATAAGTCTTTAAGGACTCGAAGAAACCTCGCGAACAACGACCGATCTCTCGCACTATCATGACAGTCAGTTTTAGCTTTCTCTAGTGAGGTGTTAACCCAGCTCAACTGGGGCACAATCGCAGTAGTTCTCCCAGCGCTACCTTAGCCAACAATGCAGAAGGTAAGGTACCAAAACATAGGAGCCGGGCAAACCCAACTATTGACCAAAGACATGATTCGGAGCCGATGCATATAGTGCTATAAGTTCGGGGTGCCGCACTCGTGAGAGTGTTCGGTCTTCTCACACCATGTTATGGGGTGTTGTAAGCCCCTGGTGTATTGTGTGCACCAAAGTGTACGGTTGCAGAATGTCATGACTGAACATATTTGTATATAAAAATAGGTAAGTACAATAATAGGTAAGAGCTATATATTGTTTATTAAAAAAAGGCCGCTGCGAAAGCAGAACGATACAAGAAGTGCGGTAAGCAAGAGATGGGAGTATTTGACATATTCCCCTCCAGGGGCAAGCTGCGGGATTGTAAGTAAAACAGGTATTAAACTCGTTAAAGAGACCACCTGGACTTTTGACGTGGCTTGCTCCCTCCCTGGTTGTTGCATCGTGGGTTCGGCGAGTGTATTGCCGCACAGGCCTTCCGAATAGTTGGGTCCTGAAAGTGTGTAAAAAGGAAAACGGCGAAATAGGGAGCCCCTTAGTGCGGTTGAGCCGCATTCTGGGCGTGCCGTTGTTGTGCCCCTCCCCTTATGCCCATGGTATCTCTAAGGCGTAATTATGTACGCATGGTACCAGTATCGCCGTTTGGCGGGGGCTGGGGTTGGGGCCGCACTGCTATGCTTGCTCGGAACGTGCCAGCCGGATTTGTTGTAGGTTACTTCGGGCTCGCTTGACGTTGTCTGGACGTTTGACGTCTGGATTGGAGAACTGCCTTGAGAGGCTACTCTGTACTTCCACCGCCAGGGCTGCCGTGTGCTCCTCCGTTCAGAGAGAGCGTTCGGTGTTTCCGTTTACCGTGATGACTCCGCGAGGTCCTGGCATCTTGAGCTTGAGATATGCATAGTGCGGCACCGCATTGAATTTTGCAAATGCGGTTCGTCCAAGCAGGGCGTGATAGCCGCTGCGGGATGGGACTATGTCGAAGATTAACTCCTCGCTCCGGAAGTTATCCGGGGATCCGAAGACCACTTCGAGTGTAACCGAGCCTGTACAGCTAGCCTCTACCCCTGGTATGACACCTTTGAAGGTTGTCTTTGTGGGTTTAATCCTTGAAGGATCGATGCCCATTTTTCGCACTGTGTCCTGGTAAAGCAGGTTCAGGCTACTGCCGCCGTCCATTAGGACTCTGGTAAGGTGAAATCCGTCGATAATTGGGTCTAAGACCAGTGCGGCGAATCCGCCGTGACGGATGCTGGTGGGATGGTCCCTTCGATCGAAGGTGATCGGGCAGGAGGACCATGGGTTGAACTTTGGGGCGACTGGCTCCAGCGCATAGATGTCCTTGAGAGCATGCTTCCACTCCCTCTTGGGGACGTGGGTTGCGTATATCATGTTCACCGTCCGAACTTGCGGGGGAAATCCCTTCTGTCCTTTGTTGTTCGGCGGCCGGGGCCCCTCCTCGTCATTGCTATGTAGCCCCTTGTCTCTGGTCTCGGCACTTAACTTGCCTGCCTGCTTGAACACCCAACAATCCCTGTTGGTGTGATTGGTTGGCTGTTCGCGGGTGCTGTGTATCTGACACGAGCGATCGAGTATCCAGTCTAAGTTGGACGGGCCCTGAGGGTTTCTTTTGAATGGCTTCTTCCGCTGACCCGGTCTAGAGCCTCTGAATCTGGCATTGACTGCCGTATCTTCAGTATTGTCATTGTTAATGCGGCGCTTATGCTTGTTGCGACGTGACCTGCCGTTGTTATCCTTGGTATCCGAATTGTCGGGGCTCTTGGTTATGTTATTGCTATGAGCTAGCCAGCTGTCTTCTCCCGCACAGAAGCGGGTCATGAGTGTCATGAGGGCTGCCATAGATTTTGGCTTTTCCTATCCTAGGTGCCGGGCAAGCCATTCGTCTCGGATGTTGTGCCTGAAGGCTGCAAGGGCCTCGGCGTTCGGATAATCGACTATTTGGTTTTTCTTGGATAGGAACCGTGTCCAGAATTGTCTGGCCGATTCCTCTGGCTGCTGGATTATGTGGCTTAGGTCATCGGCGTCTCGTGGTCGCACATACGTGCCCTGGAAGTTGTCAAGGAATGCGGATTCCAGGTCCTCCCAACAACTAATTGACTCTACTGGCAGGCTGTTAAGCCAATGTCGAGCTGGTCCTTTAAGCTTGAGCGGGAGGTATTTGATGGTGTGTAGATCATCACCACGGGCCATGTGGATATGAAGGAGATAATCCTCCATCCATACCGCATGATCTGTTGTGCCATCGTATGATTCGATGTTTATGGGTTTGAAGCCCTCGGGGATTTGATGATCCATTACTTCGTCTGTGAAGCATAGTGGGTATGCGGCGCCCCTGTACTGGGCTATATCACGATGCAGCTCGAACGAGCTTGGTCTGTTGTATTCGGCCGGGCCATACTTATTATGTCCAGCGTGACGGCTAGCGTCTCATGAAGCGGGGCGCCCACGCGATCCGTAGATCGATCTTGTTTGCCTTGCCTTATTCTCCAAGATGTCTCGCAGGTCTGTTGCGTCTCCCCGTACTCTGGTATGCTTTGAGCGGTGTCGGGGTGCGGCTTGGGTTGAGGGCCTGAAGGCCTCTCTATCGCGGCCACGGGGTGGCCGATCGGGCGCATCATACGCTGGTGATGTAGGTTTAGTTGCTTCCTCCTCAAATTGGGGTAGCAGCCTGCGCTTTGGGTAGCTCTTGGATGGGCGTTCTAGTTTATACTCTTCGGCCGCCAGGACTTCGGTCCATCTGTCGGCTGGCAAGTCTTGGTCAGCTCTAAGTTGTTGCTGTTTCTTCTTGAGGCTGCTTGCCATGGCTACGAGCCTGCGTTTGAAACGCTCTTGTTCAACGGGATCCTCTGGCACGACGAATTCGTCATCGTCGAGGCTTGCCTCGTCTTCGGAGGGAGGCATGTAATTGTCGTCCTCATCCTCTTTGTCGGCCGCTCTCTCATGAGGGCTGGCTCCTTCGTCCTCCTGCACTGAATCATGCTGGAGGGGGTTGTCTTCGGCACTGTCCGGCGTGTTGTTATCTCCGGTGCAGGAGTCGCTGTTTTTGCTTTGACGGGACTTAGAGCGGCGCCGCTGACGTCGGCGCTTGGATTGCTTCTTGGAGGGGTCATCCTCCGTTTTCTACTCGTCATCCCCTGCTTTAGGGGTGTCCACCATGTATATGTCATATGATGAGGTGGCTTTCTAGTTCCCTATAGGTGCTGGTTCTTGATCGTCTCCTTCATCGGCGTCCATGCCGTCGATGTCTTCGGAGTCAAAGTCGAGCATGTCGGTTAAATCGTCGACAATGGCTACGAAGTGGGTGGTGGGTGGGCTTCGAATTCCTTCGTCGTCCGCATCCCAACCGTGTTGGCCGTAGTTCGGCCAGGGTTCTCCTGACAAAGAGAGAGACTTTAATGAATTCAGGATATCGCCAAAAGGCGAGTGCTGAAAGACGTCTGCGGCGGTGAACTTCATGACCGGAGCCCAATCAGGCTTAATCGGAATAGGTGCGGGATTCACGGAGTCCGGGTCGGAGTCCGGCACCTTGGAGTCACGGGCCTTGCAAGGGACTAGGCTGGTATCCGGCTTTATCGCCGTAGAGGTTGCAGTTTTCAGGGCAGCGTCCAACCGTCCGTCCCTGACTGGCGCAGTGGGCTCCGAGCTAATGGTCGGAGCGGACATCTGAGCGACGCTCTGGGTGTTGTCCGATGACAGAGCTAAATCATGCCCATCGCGACAGTGCGGCGCGCCCGGTCGTGGCTCGAATCCATCAAAGATCAAGTCCCCGCGGATGTCGGCCGTGTAGTTTAAGCTTCCAAACCTGACCTGATGGCCAGGGGCGTAGCTTTCGATCTGCTCCAGATGGCCGAACGAGTCGGCCCGTAGTGCGAAGCCGCCGAATACGAAGATCTGTCTGGGGAGAAAAGTCTCATCCCGGACCGCATCGCGATTGACGAGCGAAGAAGCCATCGGGCCTAAAGGCGACGACACAGAGGAACTCTCAATGAAAGCACCAATGTCGGTGTCAAAACCGGCGGATCTCGGGTAGGGGGTCCCGAACTGTGCGTCTAGGCGGATGGTAACAGGAGACAAGGAACACGATGTTTTTACCCAGGTTCGGGCCCTCTCGATGGAGGTAAAACCCTACTCCTGCTTGATTAATATTGATGATATGGGTAGTACAAGAGTAGATCTACCACGAGATCGGAGTGGCTAAACCCTAAAAGCTAGCCTATGGTATGATTGTTTTTCGTCCTACGGACTAAAACTCTCCGGTTTATATAGACACCGGAGAGGGCTAGGGTTACACAGAGTCGGTTACAATGGGAGGAGATCTTCATATCGTATGGCCAAGCTTGCCTTCCACGCCAAGGAAAGTCCCATCCGAACACGGGACGGAGTCTTCAATCTTGTATCTTCATAGTCCGGGAGTCCGGCCAAAGGTCATAGTCCGGCCATCCGGACACCCCCTAATCCAGGACTTCCTCAGGGAGTGTATGCGATGCTTGATCACATCAAGCTTGGAAACACTTCCAACACATATCGTCATCTCACCTTTAGCTAGTCTCCATTTGTTCCGTAGCTTTTATTTCGAGTTACTAACACTTAGCAAGCGAACCAGTATCTAATACCCTGGTGCTACTGGGAGTACTAGTAAAGTACACATTAATATAATGTATATCCAATATACCTCTATCGACCTTGCCAGCCTTCCCATCTACCAAGTATCTAGGGTAGTTCTGCTTCAATGTCTGTTCCCCTTATTACAGAAGCACTTAGTCTCGGGTGGGTTCAAACCTTGGGTTTCTTCACTAGAGCAGCAACTGATTTGCCGTTTCATAAAGTATCCCTTCTTTCCCTTGCCCTTCTTGAAACTAGTGGTTTCACTAACCATCAACAATTGATGCTCCTTCTTGATTTCTACTTTCACGGTGTCAAACATCGTGAATATATCTATCTCTGATATGTTATAGTTCATCACGAAGCTCTAGCAGCTTGGTGGCAATGACTTTGGAGGAACATCACTATCTCATCTGGAAGATTAACTCCCATTCGATTCAAGTGATTGTTGTACCCAGACAATCTGAGTACAAGCTCAATGATTGAGCTTTTCTCCCTTAGTTTGCAGGCTAAGAAACTCATCGGAGGTCTTATACCTCTTGACGTGGGCACGTGCCTGAAATCCCAATTTCAGCCCTCAAAACATCTCATATGTTCCGCGACATTTTGAAATCGTCTTCGGTGCCTCCACTCTAAACCGTTTAACATTACTGAACTATCATGTAGTTATCAAAACGTGTATCTCAGATGTTCGCAACATCCACAGACGATGTTCGAGGTTCAGCACACCGAGCGGTGCATTAAGGACATAAGCTTTCTACATAGCAATGAGGACAATCCTCAATTTTCGGACCCAGTCCGCATAATTGCTACTATCAACTTTCAACTAAATTGTCTCTAGGAACATATCTAAACAGTAGAACTAAAGCGCGAGCTTACGACATAATTTGTAAAGACCTTTTGACTATGTTCAGGATAATTAAGTTCATCTTATGAACTCCCACTCAGATAGACATCCCTCTAGTCATCCAAGTGATTACATGATCCGAGTCAACTAGGCCGTGTCCGATCATCACGTGAGACGGACTAGTCATCATCGGTGAACATCTTCATGTTGATCGTATCTACCATATGACTCATGCTCGACCTTTCGGTCTCTTGTGTTCCGAGGCCATGTCTGTACATGCTAGGCTCGTCAAGTCAACCTAAGTGTTTCGCGTGTGTAAATCTGGCTTACACCCGTTGTATGTGAACGTTAGAATCTGTCACACCCGATCATCACGTGGTGCTTCGAAACAACGAACTTTCACAACGGTGCACAGTTAGGGGGAACACTTTTCTTGAAATTATTATGAGGGATCATCTTATTTACTACCGTCGTTCTAAGCAAATAAGATGCAAAAACATGATAAACATCACATGCAATCAAAAAGTGACATGATATGGCCAATATCATTTTGCTCCTTTTGATCTCCATCTTCTGGGCTCCATGATCATCATCGTCACCGGCATGACACCATGATCTCCATCATCATGATCTCCATCATCGTGTCTCCATGAAGTTGTCTCGCCAACTATTACTTCTACTACTATGGCTAACGGTTTAGCAATAAAGTAAAGTAATTACATGGCATTGTTTATTGACACGCAGGTCATACAATAAATTAAGACAACTCCTATGGCTCCTGCCGGTTGTCATACTCATCGACATGCAAGTCGTGATTCCTATTACAAGAACATGATCAATCTCATACATCACATATCATTCATCACATTCTTTTGGCCATATCACATCACATAGCAAACCCTGCAAAAACAAGTTAGACGTCCTCTAATTGTTGTTTTCATGTTTTACATGGCTGCTATGGGTTTCTAGCAAGAACATTTTTGGACTCCAAAACCCTTCGTCCAATATATCAATCTTCACCTCGGGACCATTCCGGGACTCCTCGTGACGTCCGGGATCTCATCCGGAACTCCGAACAACATTCGGAAACTGCGTACATACCTTCCCTATAACCCTAGCGTCATCGAACCTTAAGTATGTAGACCCTACGGGTTCGGGAACCATGCAGACATGACCGAGACAACTCTCCGACAAATAACCAACAGCGGGATCTGGATACCCATGTTGGCTCCCACATGTTCCATGATGATCTCATCGGATGAAGCACGATGTCAAGGATTCAATCAATCCCGTGTACAATTCCCTTTGTCTACCGGTATAGTACTTGCCCGAGATTTGATCGTCGGTATCTCGATACCTTGTTCAATCTCGTTACCGGCAAGTCTCTTTACTCGTTCCGTAACACATCATCCCGTGATCAACTCCTTGGTCACATTGCGCATATGATGATGTCCTACCGAGTGGGCCCAGAGATACCTCTCCGTCACACGGAGTGACAAATCCCAGTCTTGATTCGTGCCAACCCAACAGACACTTTCGGAGATACCCGTAGTGCACCTTTATAGCCACCCAGTTACGTTGTGACGTTTGGTACACCCAAAGCATTCCTACGGTATCCGGGAGTTGCACAATCTCATGGTCTAAGGAAATCATACTTGACATTAGAAAAGCTTTAGCATACGAACTACACGATCTTTGTGCTAGGCTTAGGATTGGGTCTTGTCCATCACATCATTCTCCTAATGATGTGATCCCGTTATCAACGACATCCAATGTCCATGGTCAGGAAACCGTAACCATCTATTGATCAAAGAGCTAGTCAACTAGAGGCTTACTAGGGACATGGTGTTGTCTATGTACCCACACATGTATCTGAGTTTCCTATCAATACAATTATAGCATGGATAATAAATGATTATCATGAACAAGGAAATATAATAATAATAACTAATTTATTATTGCCTCTAGAGCATATTTCCAACATTTTCGTCTCCTGGACCAGGACTTCAACATCACTCTCAATGAGTGGTGTAACTATTTTGGCTTCACCAACAATGATGATGATCTTAGATATGTTTATGATTTCACTAACCCGCACCCGAGGCATTCTTTCTACCATATGAGTAGTCATGGCTCAAGGCAAAGAGCCACTTGCATTGAAAGTCCTGCTATACAATATTTCTATTATGTTATCATTAACTCGTTGCAGGCACGAGGAGAAGTTTCTAAGGTGAATAATGAGAACATGCTAGTTCTAGGGAAAGCAGCAAACCTTGACGTCGGGTATTTGCCCAACTTAGGAGCAATACTTTTGCTACACCTCGCGCATCAAGCAAATCATGCACAAGGAGATATTGTGTGTGGTGGAGTGATCACCATGTTGGCTGATACGTCTCCAACTTATCTATAATTTTTTATTGTTCCATGTTGTTATATTATCATTCTTGGATGTTTTACAATCATTTTATAGCAACTTTATATCATTTTTGAGAGTAACTTATTGATATAGTGCCCACAGCCAGTTGTTGTTTTTGAAACAATAAGAAGCCAAATTCACATTCATGAGGACTTCAGACCAGATGGTTAGGTTGTACAGCCACTCCCCTAACCATGTGAGATGGGCTCACTTCTTATTTATGAAATTTTGGATTTATTTACTATGACTATGTTCTATCTTTTTCTTTGACACTACTTATAAAAGTGGAGATTTTTTCCACTAATAGGTACTTTGTTCCAAATAGTAATATTTCTATTATTTCGTAAAATATAGGTTTAATATTATTTTTGCTCTTTTCTATTTTTTTAATCCGATGCACTAGTTTTTGGAAGTACAATAACATTTTATTTGATAAACATAGACAAATTTCATTCATAATTTTGTTGAACATACACAAATATACATAAATGGTCATTTTTGTGTACACTAAGACATGTCAAGAAAGAAGCTTCTACACCCAGGACACTTTTACAAGTCATAACATTTGTTGGGAAGAACATTTGTTCAACACTCTATTATAATTTCTATTTATTCTAGTATAGTAGTCCCTCCGTTCCTAAATATAAGTCCTTTTAGAGATTTCAATATGGACTACATATGGAGCAAAACGAGCGAATCTACACTTTAAATACGTCTATATACATCCGTATGTAGTCTATATTGAAATCTCTAGAAAGACATATTTATGAACAGAGGGAGTATCATTTTTGAATTAACATGGCGGAAAACTACATTTTATCATGTAGAAATTTGGGAGAATATATATATAAAATCTAAAATTAGATGTGCTAAATGTTCATGCACTGTGACCGGTTGACATTTTCGCCATACACTAGCTACAAGCTGTCGAGCTCCATTATTGTTGCTTAATGGGCAGAGATATTGCCCAAAAGGGCTAACTGACGTTCTTACATGAGAACAAAATGAAATGAACAATAATACAAAGTAAATGGCGGCCCATTACAAATCCAACACCATGCTCGATCGCAATGCAGAAGCCAGCGACTTTTGACAACACAACCAAAACAAGCCAAATTTGCGAAACCACAATGCAACAAACCTCCAAGCTATGAGGCTTCAACTGTTGGCCAATGATTGTAGGATCGGCATCTTTGAAGATCATTACATTCGCCGGGCCTCGAATACCTTGATGATGATAAGGCATGGCTTCGGTGAGCAACGCGCCCACACTAGCCACCACCCTCTACGCATCCTCTTGCTTGTGTAGACCTGCCCAGTAGATCATGAACGCACAAGCATCACATATGAGATCAGAAGTTCCACTTAAATATAGTACGACACGGCTTAAAGAATATCCTCCTACCAACAGCCAAACGACCATGGTTCCCAATCCACTCGCATAAACGATTGTATTTTACGTAATCAACTGGAACAACGTCTCCTGTTTCGTGAGCAATAAAGAAAAGTAACACTATCTATATGTGATGTGGGTACTGTTTTTCTTTTGAAAGGTCTGGATACTTGCTAAATCGTTGTAGGCTTATAGCTGCCAGTTAGGAACTATATAAACGTAGACCACCCCAATAGGCTCTGCGACGAGCAACTCTCTGTGATGAGGGAAGGCACTGCGTAAAGAGGCAGATCTCAGCAAATAGGCAGGATACACCAAATCGCCACTTCTTTCAGTGTTCAGCCAGACTACCTAGTGTACAAAGAGCTGAATGCCGCTACCTTTCATGGCAAAAGAAAATGCCAAGTTCTAAATCATATCTCTGGATTTCAATGACCACCCCAATAGACTGTATGACGAGTAACTCTGTGATGAGGGAAGGAGACAATTATTTTTTACAGAATGTTATACTGACAGTGACAGAGAAGGCAGTCACATCTGCAACAATAGAAAATACAGTGAATCCAGTAGATCTGTGTGTGATAGAGGCCATAGATGTCAGAATACCTGTAAAGTGTTCTTGCGAGTCTTAAGAGTGTGTCAAGCAGGGATTCACGGACGTGAGGTCTTATCCGACGAAGGGTTCTCACCATTTTCTTATGGGAGTTTCTATTTTGCTTCTTATTGATATTTCTTTCAAGATTGAGTTAGCCCTTGTCGCTAGCTTTCCAACAAACCTGGTTTCATCGAATTCAGAGTCCGTTTGCAAAAGTTATGGCAGTTTTGGTGTTCTGAAAAGGCTGCAGCGGTACTACCGCGAATTGGAGCGGATGTAATTTTTTACTACCTCTCCAGAGCGGTACTACCGCAGCTCCTACAGCGGTAGTATCGCTCCGGACCAAAAAACTCGTCCCAAGTCCTGCGGAGGTAGGCACGGAAGTATTTTTTTGTACCGCTCGCAAGCAGTAGTACCGCTACCATTTGCGGAGTACCGTGAGGTCGAGCTGTAGTACCGTGAGGATGAGCGGTAGTACCGCTCCGGCGGTTCTACTGGCCTTTTGCCTCCTCGCTGTTGTTTTTTCAAAGGGGTACTACCGCCCTAGCGGTAGTACCGCTCCTTGGAGCGGTAGTACCGCTCTGTGCGGGCGAGCATAACGGTTGAATTTTCCTCCACCTATAAAAGGGGGTCTTCTTCCCCATTGAACCTTATCTCTTGAGCTCGTGTTCTTCCCCCATTGTTGACCTTCTTCGAGCTTGCTAACTCTCAATCCCTCCAATGATTCTTGCTAGTTCTTGAGGGAAAAGAGAGAGGAGATCTAGATCCACGTTTCCACCAATCACTTTCTCCTCTAAGTGAGGGGAACCCCTTGGATCTAGATCTTGGAGTCCTTCGTGTTCTCCTTCTTGTTCTTCCTCTCATCTTCCTCCCTAGCATTAGTTGCTTCGGTGGGATTTGGGAGAGAAGGACTTGGGCACTCCGTGTGCCCTTGCCATTGCATTTGGTGCATCGGTTTGAGTTCTCCACGGTGATACGTGGAAGTTTCAAGTTGAGAAGCTTATTACTCTTGGGTGTTTGGGCACCCGAGAGCTTGTTCCTCTTGGGTGCCTTGGCTCCCTAGACGGTTGGTGTTGTTCGGAGCTCAATCATTGTGGTGTAAAGCTCCGGGCAAGCGTCGGGGTCTCCAATTAGGTTGTGGAGATCGCCCCGAGCAATTTGACTGGTACCAGTGACCGCCCCCAAGGGTTTCCAAAGTGTACGGGTTCGGTGACCGCGCCCAAGGGTTGCCATTTGTACGGGTTCGGTGACCGCCCTCAAGGGTCCCTTAGTAGAATCACTGTATCTTGCATTGTGCGAGGGCGTGAGGAGATTACGGTGGCCTTAGTGGATTCTTGGGGAGCATTGTGCCTCCACACCTTTCCAAACGGAGATTAGCATCCGCAAGGGTGTGAACTTCGGGATACATCTCGTCTCCGCGTGCCTCGGTTATCTCTTACCCGAGACCTTTACTTATGCACTTTACTTTGTGATAGCCATATTGTTTCTTGTCATATATCCTCCTATCACTTAGTTGTTTATCATGCTTAGCCTAAGTTATTGGTGTACATAGGTGAGCCTAATTGTTGTTGGTTTTTTGCTTGACAAATTAACCGCTAGGTTTATTCCGCATTTGTTCAAGCCTAAACCGTAATTATTTTAAAGCGCCTATTCACCCCCTCCCCCTCTAGGCGACATCACGATCTTTCAATTGGTATCAGGGCCTCGTCTCTCTTTATTAGGCTTTACCGCCTAGAGAGTAAAGATGTCGACTAGGGGATTAGGATTCTCTGACACTCTTAGTTTCGATGGCATAAATTTTGATGTTTGGGTTATTCGCATGCTTGATCTCTTTAGGGTCATGGACCTAAATTTAGAGCAAATTGTAGATATGGGTTTTTCTCCTCCAAAGGATCCCCAAAGATTATCTTTAGAGGATGAGAAAAACTCTTATCTCAATGCTCAAGCTTCTAATGTGTTTTTTGATGCTTTGAGAAATGTAGTTATATTTCAACTCATGTCGTTCCGAGATGCTCATGAGTTGTGGACGAAGCTTCAAGATAAATATGGTGTGTCCAAGTTTTGTGGGGATGATTGTTCTCCCTCCACCCCCGGTTGTATAGTCTTCTCAACTTCTTCTACTTCACCTACATGTGGTTTGCCACAAGGTAATCATATGGTGAGTAGTGTTGGTCATTGCAATGATGATAGTATGCTTATTGTGGATGATCCTTCATCACTATATTATTGCAATGCTCTTTCTTTGGGCTGTAACACTTCGAGCACTCCAAATGTTTCACATGCTTGTGTTGATAGTCCTTGCATATCATGTAGAAATTTTGCTTGACTAAATCTCATGATGATATGCTTGATATGTCTTGTTGCCATGATAAAATGCATCTATTTCTTCGAATTGTTGTGCTAACAATGTAGAGGAAAACCAACACTCCATGGAACAAGATGTGGTTTTTAATGGTGCCTCAAGGTATCCTACATTATCATCTATTGCGTTTTACCTTATGGCCAAGGCTTCAAAGGTATCTCCTACCTCGAACCCCAATATGTCTCTTGATGTTGATGTTGATGCTAATGATGATGAGGATAATGATGAAGAGAATGATAATGTTGCCTCCTTAAAAACTAGGGGGGAAATGATTCTTAAAGATCATCATAAAAATAAAATTGCTCGTTCCAACTTCATGGAAATAATGTCCATTGCCATTGATGGCAAGAAATACATTTTGGAGTTGGAATCCCATCTAGAGGAGCATGAGGTCACCATTGTGAAAATGGAAGCTCATGAGCGTGATTACACAAATGAGATCGCGGAGCTATCTCAAACAAACCACCTCTGAATCTTTGAGGAGACTTTTGCTCTAGAATTATCTAGAGTAAGGGAATCTCATGATGGAGCTCTTGAGGTGGCCAATGATTTCAAAACTAAAAATGCTAAGCTTGAAGTTGCTCATGCTAGACTCCTTGAGGACTTTGAGCACCTCGAAAATGGCTCTAAGGTTATTAAGAGTGAGCTCATCGAACTCACCGAGTCTCTTGCTCAACTTAAAGCTTCTTATTTAAAAGGGCTTGCCAAGTTTTCCTCTCCTATTGTTGTAAATGATTATGCTTGTGCTACTAACTCTATTACTCGTGAAGCATCCATTATGAAGGAGAATGTTGAGCTACGGGCTCAACTTATCTAGCAATTATGGGAAATTGGAAGAAAGTCATGAAAAGCTCTCAAGCTCTCATGATGATCTTCTAATATCCCACAATGTGCTAAAGATAGCTCATGAGGCCATGATTGCTAAGGTAACATCTAGTGAGCCTCATGTGGATATTAGCACTACTTCTAGTCAAAATACTATATTGCCATGTGCTAGTCCTTGTAATTCATCTACTCATAATGTTGGTACATCTTGTGATGAATTGCTTTCCCTGCCTTGTTGCTCTAACAATGAAGCTTATACTTTCTCAAGTACTTGTGTTGAGACTAACCATGTTGAGGAAATCAAAGAGCTCAAGGCCCAAGTCACTTCTTTGAAGAAAGACTTGGAAAAGAGTCATGAAGGGAAATCCACACTCAACAATATCTTGAGTGTGAAAAAATTCACCAATGACAAAGGTGGACTTGGATTCAACTCCAATAAGAAGAAGAAGTCCAAGACGAACAAAAATAAGGGCCAAGAACAAGTCAAGAATTCGGCCAAGATTGTTTGCCTCAAGTGCAAAGTAGAAGGGCATCATGTTAGATCTTGCCCATTGAAGAAGAAGCCCATTAGTGACAAGCAACAAGGGAAGCGGCCAAAAGTTCCCTCTCACACTCAACCTCAAGTTGAAGAAAGGTCTCTTCCCAAGAAAACTCAAGCTAATGCTTCTCAAGTTGAGAAATCAAGTGAGAAGAAAGTGAAGAGTAGACGTTGCTACCTATGTCGTGAGAAAGGTCACCTCGCTTCTTCATGCACTAGTGGTAACTTATCCAACCCAATTATTATTGATGATATCTATTCTCTTGGGAAGGATAAGGTTGGCAATGTGTTTGCCAAAGTTGTTGGTACTCAAAGTAGTGTCAAGAAAAGAACCATTTGGGTAGCCAAGCCTATTGTGACTAATCTCTTAGGACCCAACTTGGTTGGGGACCAACTAGCTCAAACTTGATCAATAGGTGTTGTTGGAGGGCATTGGAGACTTGGCTACATTATGAAGAATTAAGGGGACTTCATCATTCTTATTGTCTCAAGGCAAGTAAATTGGATTATCAAGTTTCTATCTTATATCCAATGTGCCTCCTTGCGGTAACTTGTACTTAATTTCTTTACATTGAAAGTTACTTGCCTCCTTGCATGTTTTGGTTTTGTTCCTTGCATGTGTTTGTATATGTTGTGCTTCCAACTTTCTTATCTTGAGCAATCAAGTATGTGTGTGTTGGTTTGAACATCATGTACATGTGTCTCGTGCGTTCAGCCTTTATGCTTCTTGTTTGTATCCTAGTTGGCTCATGTGAGAGATTAATGGACCATCCCATTTTGGAGGAGTGATGTGCTTTGTGCACCTCACAATCCTATAAATGTGTGTACATGAGGAATACAATCTAGTATTGATATTACAAGATTATCTAGTGGCTAGGTGGTATATCTCTCATGAGAAATTCAAATTCTAAAAATTCCATTGATTATCTCTTGTTGGATCCTCTTATTGCCTCTTGTTAAGTTATTTTTGGTATCACATTATGGGGGAGTAATATGCTATGTGCATATTATAAGCCTAGAAAATGTGTACATTTGAGATATTGTCAGCTAGAATTGATATTGTAAATTATCTTGTTCCTAGGTGGCATGTTAGCTCTACAAGTTGCAATTTGCTTGTGAGAGGTGTGAAGATGATGTTGGATATCCTTGCTATCTACCCCCGGGAGTTCTTTCCATCTACTTCTTGTCTTTTGACATTTGGTAGTCACTTATGTGTGGTAGAATTTATTGATCATCTTTATATTGGATTTTGTTTTTTTATTTGCCTTTTCTGTTGCCAAGGTTTGTGTCAACTCCCGTTGTCTTCCATACCACTTGTGTATCTTGTTTATTTCTTGTTCTTGTCTAGTGTTTCCTAGATATAGTGAAAGTGGTGATCCCACCTTATGCATTTTTTATTCAAATGCAAATTCTCTATAATGCACAACTCGTGGGGGAGCTATCCTATTGTCTATAAACACTCATCTTGTGATCCTTATCAAGTGTGTGTTGGTGGAAGGCAAGCCGTTTTCTTTTTGGTACCTTGTGCCATCATGAAACTTTGTTGAGAGCTTGGTTTGTTTGGAACCATCCTCTCTTTGGGAGTTTGACATCTTTATTTTAGTGTGTATCAATGGATATCGCATTCCTTGATGTATGTTTAATGATATCTTCCAAGTGATGATTTCACCATTTGGTATCCTTTTTCACTTGGCTTTTCATTTTCTTTTGGTTTCGGTTCTTGAGAGTTTTGAGCATGCATGTTTACTTCATGTATTTTATTTGGCATGCTTTCTTTCTTTGACCCAATATATAGGAGAAACTCCACCAAGTCTCAAATTGAATGAGATGTTCATGATATTTATCTTCATATCTATATGCACATATTCATGTGGAGTTTTTCCTATGTATTGGTGTTTCTAACTATTTGGTCCCAATGAGTTTGGGTACCGTTTAGTTTGTGTTGTTCTTCTAGGAACGGTTGGAGATGCATTGGATGCTCGGCTCACTCACAAGGAAGGTGTTGTCACCATGTGCTTATTGGAGTCAAGCTAGGATGATCAATGAACTACCATCTACCTTCATTTGGTATCTACTACATCCTTCCATTGGTATCTCGGTAACAAGTATCATCAGCTACTTCATGCACACATTTCTTGCAACAACCTTGTGTAGGTTGTATCATGGAATGTAATTCATTCTTTCTTGTGGCACTTGTTTCCTTTCTCAAATCATCTCAACGATGATCTCATGTTCCTAGTTGTCATGTCTTTGATGGTTGTGTGGTAGGAATTCATTTATATACAATAAGACCATATCTAGCCATGTGCTATGATTCCAAGCAAATATCTTATTGGTATATGTATGACTTCCTTGTGGATATCTTTTTCCTGCATGTTGTAACTATGTCGGGTGTACATCCTTCTTTGTAGACATATATCATCATGATTTCGTCTACCTAGAACCTTATACACCTGAGAGAAATTACATCTCTAGATGATATCCTTTCTTTCACGTCCACCTTGTCTTTCTTATGTTATTTCTTTGGTGGCTCCATGAAAGCTTTTGTCTTGAGTGCCGATCTTATTTCTTGTTGCATCTTGGTGCACTCTTGTGTGGTGAAGATTATTTTCCTCATGCTTAACTCTTGAGGCTTTTGCCATATTGGTATCCCTCGTCTTGATGAGGCTTTCATCTTCTATCTTTACCATGGGTTTTCACAAGTGTTGGTTATTATTTTACATTTTTAGTGTGCTTGTGAACCCTTTTTGCTTGGTGTGTGTGAGGAGGACATGTCATGCACCGTGTATCTCATTTACCCAAGACTATGTTGATGCTTTATGCTCATCCTTATATTAGTCTTCTCAAGTGCTTTGTCATGACTCACACACATCATTTTGGTTGAGCCTATTCTTAAGTTGCCTCTTTTACATGTTGCTCAACCATGTGCTTGTTGCAAGTGCTAGGCTTGGTTTCCTATATGCTCTCTTACAATTGTTGTAAGTTTCTATTGATTTTGGGGGAGCTATGATCCTATTTTGTACACTTTGTATCCAATACAAATATTCTTATCTGTGCACAAATCATGGGGAGTTTATCTAGTTTCTTTAGAACACTCCTCTGCTCATATCATAATATCTTTTCATCTGGCTCGTAGGATCATTGGTCTAGTTGGTTCATTTGATATCCTTTGATTGCTTGCTTCAATGGGTATCTTTTTGATCACTTGTGTCTCTCTTTGTTATGTCTTCGTGGCATATCTTTCTTTAGCAATCTTTGTGCCTCAATATAGTTTGTGTTCCTCCAAGTATTTACCGTTGGATATATATATTGCATTCCACTCTCTTCTGGAGAAATACACAATTTATGGAGGACCACAATTTATATTGGCATTCTTAGTTTTTCGCCCATTTTGGCAATCGATGCCAATGGGGGGGAGTTTCAGAGAGTTTTGTGGAGAAGTCTTCAGAGTTTTCTCCTTGCTTTGGTTTTGGTTCCTAAGCATTTGCATCTCATTCTCATGCATCATTGGTTGTTGCATTTCATGGTGATGCATAATTCCTTGTATAAACTCTCTTGAAAGTGATTGTCATCAATTACCAAAATGGGGGAGATTGAAAGAACATGCGGTGCCCCCATGTTTGGTTTTGGTAATTGATGAAAATCTCTATGGACTAATGGTTGCCTTGAGTTGTATTTGAAGGTTTTGTCCACAGGGTTTTCTTGAAGAACATGTGTTAGTTTCAAGGAGTTTATGAGTTGACCAAGGTGCTATTAAGGAATTATCCAAAGATTGGTCTTGTGAGTATTGAGCTTATTGCTAGTATGTCTTGAAGAAGAATAGAAGATTGTGTGAACATTCATGTGTATCTTCAAGACATCATCTTTATGAAGAGAGAATATTTCACACAAAGCATAGAAGATACACCGAGTGGGATCAAGTGATTCAATGGTATGGTAAGCATTGTCCATTGTGCTTTGTGTACTAACCCATGGTTTATGTGAGAGTTCTATGTGGGGTTAGGTACGTGTCCATGGGCTTGCGTCAAGAGGAATATATCATACAACCCATGGAAAGGATGACATCAAGTGGTGATCGTCATCAAGATTGTCGTGTGCAAGTTTAAGTGGAGCATCACGAAGAGATCAAGTGCTTGAATCTTGCCATCCATTATGATGTCAAAGGACTTGTGAAGATGTGCCGAAGAGTGGCTCACCCATAGTGGATTATGGGGGAGCAATCATCTAGTCTTCATCGAGCCAACGCAATCAGGAAAGGTGGTCCAACTTGAGGGAGTCAAGATCGTCATCATCTAGCTCAAGTGGACCATGTGCAAGGCAAATGTTTGCCCTCGATAGGTTTTCTATTTTACCGGTCTCGTGGTGGTAGTTGGGAGACCGGGTTATAGGATCGTTTGCCGTACTATCAAGGGGGGCTCTCAAGTTGGTAGCTTGATCGTGTCGTTAGTAGAGAGCTCAGACCATTGCATCCTTGCATCATGTTTCTTGGTTCTTGTTTGGTTCTCTTTGTGAGTCTTAGAGCTTATGGTCGTCTTGATGAAAAGCTTGAGTTCATCGAAAACGGAGTTCGCATGCGTCTTCTATGATGTTTTCAGTGTTGGAGGTTTTACCAGTCTTATCCGAGGAAGGGTTCTCACCATTTTCTTATGGGCCTTTTCTATTTTTCTTCTTATTGATTTTTCTTTCAAGATTATGTTATCCCTTGTCGCTAGCTTTCCAACAAACCTGGTTTCATCGAATTTGGAGTCTGTTTGCAAAAGTTGTGGCGGTTTTGGTGTTCTGAAAAGGCTGCAGCGGTACTACCGCGAATTGGAGCGGATGTAATTTTTTACTACCTCTCCAGAGCGGTACTACCGTGGCTCCTGCGGAGGTAGGTTTTGTACCGCTCGCAAGCAGTAGTACCTCTACCATTTGCGTTAGTATCGTGAGGTCGAGCGGTAGTACCGTGAGGACGAGCAGTAGTACAGCTCCGGCGGTTCTACTGGCCTTTTGCCTCCTCGTTGTTGTTTTTCAAAGGGGTACTACCGCCCTAGCGGTAGTACCGCTCCTTGGAGCGGTAGTACCGCTCTGTGCGGGCTGTGAGCATAACGGTTGGATTTTCCCCCACCTATAAAAGGGGGTCTTCTTCCCCATTGAACCTTATCTCTTGAGCTCGTGTTCTTCCCCCATTGTTGACCTTCTTCGAGCTTGCTAACTCTCAATCCCTCCAATGATTCTTGCTAGTTCTTGAGGGAAGAGAGAGGAGATCTAGATCCACATTTCCACCAATCACTTTCTCCTCTAAGTGAGGGGAACCCCTTGGATCTAGATCTTGGAGTTCTTCGTGTTCTCCTTCTTGTTCTTCCTCTCATCTTCCTCCCTAGCATTAGTTGCTTTGGTGGGATTTGGGAGAGAAGGACTTGGGCACTCCGTGTGCCCTTGCCATTGCATTTGGTGCATCGGTTTGAGTTCTCCACAGTGAAAGAACATGTGGTGCCCCCATGTTTGGTTTTGGTAATTGATGACAATCTCTATGGACTAATGGTTGCCTTGAGTTATATTTGAAGGTTTTGTCCATAGGCTTTTCTTGGAGTACATATGTTGGTTTCAAGGAGAGTTTGTGTCGACCAAGGTGCTATTCAAGGAATAACCTAAAAGATTGGTCTTGTGAGAGGTTGATCAATACTAAGTCAAAGAGTGAATCAAGTTGATCAACACACAAAGCGTAGAAGATGTACCGAGAGGGATCAAGTAATCCCATGGTATGGTAAGCATTGTCAATTATGCTTTGTGTACTAACCCATGATCTTCGTGAGAGTTCTTTGTGGGGTTAGGATGCGGTGTGCAAGTTCAAGTGATGCATCACGAAGAGATCAAGTGATTGAAGCATGCCGTCCATTGTGGTATCAATGGACTTGTGAAGATGAGCCGAAGAGTGGCTCACCCATAGTGGACTATGGGGGAGCAATCATCTAGTCTTCATCGTGCCAACGCAATCAAGAAAGGTGGTCCAACTTGAGGGAGTCAAGATCGTCATCATCTAGCTCAAGTGAACTTTGTGCAAGGCAAAGGTTTTCCCTTGATAGGTTTTCTATTTTACCGGTCTCATGGTCGTAGTTGGGAGACCGGGTTTTAGGTTCTATTGCCGTACTATCAAGGGGGGCTCTCAATGAGTTGCTTGATCGTATCGTTCGTAGAGAGCTCAAACCATTGCATCCTTGCATCATCTATTGGTTCTTGTTTGGTTCTTCTCCTTGTGAGATTTGGATCTTATGGTCATTTTTATGACAAGCTCGAGTTCATCGAAAACGGAAATCACATGCATCTTGTATGATGTTTTCGATGTTGGAGGATATGCCGGTTCTTCTCTGTTGGAGGTTTCGCTGTTTTGATGCTACTCGTTGTCTTGTTTCCAACAAGCTTGAGTTTGCTCAATTCGGAGCTCATTTGTAGAAGTTATAGCAGTTCTGGTTTTATTGTTTCCCTCTGTTGTCTTCTCTGCAAAATGAAGGACTCCTAGTGTTGCTAATCTGGGACATGCGGTAGTACTGCTCTCCGGAGCGGTAGTACTGCAGGCCCTTGCAGTAGTACCGCAGTCCACATGCGGTAGTACTGCAGGTGCTCACGGTAGTACCGCTCTGTGGGAGCGGTAGTACCGTGGCCTCAGGCCAGGCGCAGCTACTCGAGCGGTAGTAGGGGCGGATGTAATTTTTTACATCCGTGCCCTACGCGGTAGTACCGCGCCGCGGGCGTGGTAGTACCGTGGGCTCTGGCCAGCCTTAGCAGTATGAGCGGAAGTAGGGGCGGATGTAATTTTTTACATCCGCGCCCTATGTGGTAGTACCACTCTTCGTGTGCGGTAGTACCGTACCGGATTTTTGCGCAGGTCCTCCCTCAGTGGAAGTAGGTACGGAAGTAATTTTTTACTTCCGTGCTTTCTCTGCGCCTAGTGTTGCCTGCCTTACGATAGTACCGTAGGGGCGCGCGGTAGTACCGCTCCGGCGGTTCTACCGCTCATTGCCCTGTGCAACAGGCCTTCATCTGGCCAGTGTTGCACATGTGGTAGTACCGCAACCTGCAGCGGTAGTACCGCAGCCAACCGCGGTAGTACCGCAGCTCCATGCGGTAGTACCGCGTCGTGCGGGCTGAGTGAGGGGATAACGGTTGGATTTCTCCCCACCTATAAAAGGGGGTCTTCTTCCCCATTGAGACTTTTCCTTTGAGCTCGTGTTCTTCCCCCATTGTTGACCTTCTCCGAGCTTGCTATCTCTCAATCCCTCCATGGATTTCTGCTAGTTTTTGAGGGAAAAGAGAGAGGAGATCTAGATCCACGTTTCCACCAATCACTTTCTCCTCTATGTGAGGGGAACCCCTTGTATCTAGATCTTGGAGTTCTTGGTGTTCTCCTTCTTGTTCTTCCTCTCATTTTCCACCCTAGCATTAGTTGCTTCAGTGGGATTTGGGAGAGAAGGACTTGGGCACTCCGTGTGACCTTGCCACTGCATTTGGTGCATCGGTTTGAGATCTCCACGGTGATACGTGGAAGTTTCAAGTTGAGAAGCTTATTACTCTTGGGTGCTTGGTGCCCTTGAGCTTGTTCCTCTTGGGTGCTTTGGTACCCTAGATGGTTGGTGGTGCTTGGAGCTCAATCATTGTGGTGTAAAGCTCCGGGCAAGCGTCGGGGTCTCCAATTAGGTTGTGGAGATCGCCCCGAGCAATTTGACTGGTACCGATGACCGCACCCAAGGGTTGCCAAAGTGTACGGGTTCGGTGACCGCCCCCAAGGGTTGCCATTTGTACGGGTTCGGTGACCGCCCCCAAGGGTTGCCATTTGTACGGGTTCGGTGACCGCCCTCAAGGGTCCCTTAGTTGAATCACGGCATCTTGCATTGTGCGAGGGCGTAAGAGATTATGGTGGCCCTAGTGGATTCTTGGGGAGCATTGTGCCTCCACACCGCTCCAAACGGAGATTAGCATCCGCAAGGGTGTGAACTTCGGGATACATTGTCGTCTCCGCGTGCCTCGGTTATCTCTTACCCGAGCCCTTTACTTATGCACTTTACTTTGTGATAGCCATATTGTTTCTTGTCATATATCTTGCTATCACTTAGTTGTTTATCTTGCTTAGCATAAGTTGTTGGTGCACATAGGTGAGCCTAGTTGTTGTAGGTTTTTTGCTTGACAAATTAACTGCTAGGTTTATTCTGCATTTGTTCAAGCCTAAACCATAATTACTTTAAAGCGCCTATTCACCCCCCCCCCTCTAGGCGACATCCACAATCTTTCACTCGGTGGATTAGCATAAGGAAAGATCACGTCCCTTCGATGCTGGATTGATACACCACCAAGTTCAAAGCTCTGGCCTCTGGCGCATTCATTCTGGCGGTTCAAGTAAAATAACTCTCTAAACAACAACATATTGGGTTCTTCTCCAAGATATACTTCACTGAATACTTGGAAGTTGCACATGTTAGACACAGAATTGGGTCAGATGTCTTGTGGGTGAAGATCAAAGAAGTGCAACACGTCTCTGAAGAATTTTGAGCCGGGTGGAGAGAAACTTCGGTTCATGTGATCCGTGCACACAATAACCTCCCCCTCTTTGGGCAAATGTTTCTTCCGGGTCTGGGGCACGATAGGACATGATTTCACTCTTCGACAAATATCCGGTCTTCACAAAATCGTCAAACGTGCTTTCTGTGACAATTGATTTGACCTAGTTGCAGGAAGTGGGAGCTTTGGGTGCCATTGTGACAAAGCCTAAAGAGTAAAAATTCCCGGTTCAAATTTAAGCCGGACAGAAACATTATAGTACAGATTCAATATGGCGGCTTATGAAGGGGCCTAATGGTATAAGGATAATTATGTCAAAGCTATTTAAGCCGCCATGGGATTAATTAAACCGCCATATGTTGTCAAAGTTATCAAGTGAGCTTTGTCTCTTTAAAAAGCCGGTGACAAGAGTCACCATGGCTAGATGAATCTAACAAAGTTTAGATTTTTGCCTAAGTGTGGCATAAACAGGTTTCACAAACTGCATCTATTACTTCCGATCAAACGGCTGTTCGAAAAAGAAAAATTTCTAGACCTAAAAACATGGTACAGAGGAGTTCATGCATCCTAATGAGGATTCCTTGTAAGAAAAGAGGATCTGCTAGTATATAAAATGGATGTGGAATAGCTACTGCACGAGATTTATGCTACTGTTGGATCAAAAGAAGCCACGGCAGAGGAAATACGAAGAACAGGGGATGAACTACGAACTGTACAGAAGAACTATCAACCCTAGCATAGATCTAAGATGCAGAAAGGGGAAACTTACAGTGCTGGATCTGTTGCAGAGGGGCACCGCCGTTCTCTGGTCGGATTCAAGTTGATGCAGCGGCCAAGGTTGACGGAGATGAGGTGCGCTGCGGCGGCGGCGAAGCTCGAGCGACAGTAGGGGCGCGAGAGGAAGAAGAAGATGAAGGGGGAGAATGAAGAAAGACCTGGTCGGGTCTATTTATAAGGAAAGACCACCAAAAGAGCACGAAAAATGAGGAGGCCAAAAATATAAGTTATCCAACTACAAGGACGCCTCGATTTTCGGGATGGTCATTAAGATAAAGATCTGTTGGATACATTGAACAAAACATGCATTTATGGCAGATGACGTCATGCCGGGTTACCCCCGATCCAGAGGATGACATCATGGCGGGTTACGAAAGTTTCAGGGCAGAAGATTTTTCTTAAGTGTCGAAGATTGACATGAACCAGTTCAAATCAATCTGGGGCCTAATGTTGGGGATATAACTATTGGTATAACCTGCCCAGGAGGGGCCGGGTTATACTTGCAAGTATTCTTGAAGCCCAAGACCCAGGATGGAGATGGCGGTTCAAGAAAGGGCCCAAAGCCCAGAGGTGACTTAAGGCCCATAGTGATAAACCGCCATATGTATGTGACTTATATTGTAAAGCAAGAAAGTTAAGAGGCAGAGCCGAACACTGTTTATGAGCCGGCCGGGACTATTTGAGCCGCTGGGCGTCGACCTCTGTATATAAAGGGACGACCCGGCGGTGGTTCAGGGCAAGTAACATCAACTCGAGAGCTAGGTCAAGCGATTCACTCCCTGGTTAACGAGTCATAAGCAATCCCACTCAAAACTGGATCATAGGCTTTTACCTTTACCGCAAGGGGCCGAACCAGTATAAACCTCGTGTCCTTTGTCCCATTTAACCCCTTTAAGATTCCTAGTTGCGATGGCTCCACGACTAAGTACTTACGCTAGGACATCTGGCGTGACAATTCCACGACACAATTCAAAGAAGAAATCACATGGATGATCAATGAAGCAAAATATACCTCAAATTGATGCATCATGTGCAGCCCAGGCTGTGGGCGATGCTCTATAGCAGGACCTGAGCTCGACGTGGTAGCATGGAGGTGGTCGAGTTTTGGAATATCCTTCTTACGGATGGCACCATCACCAACATATAACCGGCCACCCTTCTTGCCTTGTCCTGCCTAGAGGGAAACCGTAACGTCAATGTCCTGTGAGGCCGGATCAGAATCAGGCCCGTTGTGCTCCTTGAACTTCCCACTATATGCATCAATCCTCAAGCCAGATCCTAGGTTGACCCACCCCCCTTCAGGTTTCTTTGACGTGCGGGAAAGACATAATCCCGTGAAGGTATTGAGCCGCGGTTCGCCCTCACCTCTCTCCCTATTCTGCAATAGAAGCAATAATATCCAGTAAGGGCACAAGTAGAGGCACAAGTTCAGCAATAAGGGCACAAGTAGGCACAAGTTCAGAAGCCAAATGGTATTAATACCTTCTTCTGCATGTAAGCATGGAGGTTGAGGTTGCCTTGAAGGTGTACTGGACCACCCATCATGGCACGCCGCTCCGAACATGCTTTGTGTGCGGCCCTCCACTCCAGGTTTATCCACGTGCATATGATTTGCTGATAGCAAGGAATATTGTTGTTGCACCACTGGGGAACCGCCTGAGGTATACCAAATACATCCAAGTTAGGAATGAAACTAAGTTGTTTTGATCCAGAAAGTCATAGATAAATGGAAACTACCTTCAAGTACATGGAACGGGTGAGATGCACTCTCAGGGCTAGTAGCTTTTTGAGAAGCATGTTGCGTTCGTGCGCGAAATACTTCACAACGTCATCGACGCGCCCCTCGTAGGGCATGTCTTGGACAATTCCTTAATAAGTCGCTCTTCATTTATTTGCCACCCAACATGTTTGGTAATCATCATCTACCTCATGTCATATCATCCCTAGTTACTACTTACTAGTACTTCATGAAGGAAATATGCCCTAGAGGCAATAATAAAGTTATTATTTATTTCCTTATATCATGATAAATGTTTATTATTCATGCTAGAATTGTATTAACCGGAAACATAATACATGTGTGAATACATAGACAAACATAGTGTCACTAGTATGCCTCTACTTGACTAGCTCGTTGAATCCAAGATGGTTACGTTTCCTAGCCATAAACATGAGTTGTCATTTGATTAACGTGATCACATCATTAGGAGAATGATGTGATTGACTTAACCCATTCTGTTAGCTTAGCACACGATCGTTTAGTATGTTGTTGTTGCTTTCGTCATGACTTATACATGTTCCTATGACTATGAGATTATGCAACTCCCGTTGACCGGAGGAACACTTTGTGTGCTACCAAATGTCACAACGAAACTGGGTGATTATAAAGGTGCTCTATAGGTGTCTCCGAAGATGCATGTTGGGTTGGCGTATTTCGAGATTAGGATTTGTCACTCCGATTGTCGGAGAGGTATCTCTGGGCCCTCTCGGTAATACACATCACTTAAGCCTTGCAAGCATTGCAACTAATGAGTTAGTTGCGGGATGATGTATTACGGAATGAGTAAAGAGACTTGCCGGTAACGAGATTGAACTAGGTATTGAGATATCGACGATCGAATCTCGGGCAAGTAACATACCGATGACAAAGGGAACAACGTATGTTGTTATGCGGTCTGACCGATAAAGATCTTCGTAGAATACGTGGGAACAGATATGAGCATCCAGGTTTCGCTATTGGTTATTGACCGGAGACGTGTCTCGGTCATGTCTCCATTGTTCTCGAACCCATAGGGTCCGCACGCTTAAGATTTTGATGACAGTTATATTATGAGTTTATGCGTTTTGATGTACCGAAGGAGTTCGGAGTCCCGGATGAGATCGGGGACATGACGAGGAGTCTCAAAATGGTCGAGACGTAAAGATCGATATATTGGACGACTATATTCGGACTTCGGAAAAGTTCCGAGTGATTCGGGTATTTTTCGGAGTACCGGAGAGTTACGGGAATTCGCCGGGGAGTATATGGGCCTTATTGGGCCATACGGGAGTAGAGGAGAGAGGCCGAAAGGAAGGAGGTGCGCAGCCCCCCTATGGTCCGAATTGGACAAGGGGTGCAGCCCCCTTTTCGTTCCTCCTCTCCCCCTATTTCCTTC
>NC_041391.1:29775595-29783698 GCF_002162155.2 Triticum dicoccoides
TCCCGGTGGGAGGAGGACTCCTCCTGGCCGGTCGACTCCCTCCCCCTGGCTCCTTTATATACGGGGGCAGGGGGGCACCTCTAGGCACAACAACAATTGATCCCTTGGATCTCTTAGCCGTGTGCGGTGGCCCCCTCCATCATAGTCCACCTCGATAATATTATAGCGGTGCTTAGGCGAAGCCCTGCGACGGTAGAACATCAAGATCGTCACCACGCCGTCGTGCTCACGGAACTCTCCCTCGACACTCGGCTGGATCGGAGTTCGAGGGACGTCATCGAGCTGAAGGCGTGCTAGAACTCGGAGGTGCCGTAGTTTCGGTGCTTGATCGGTCGGGCCGTGAAGACGTATGACTACATCAACCGCGTTGTGCTAATGCTTCCGCTTACGGTCTACAAGGGTATGTAGACAACACTCTCCCCTCTCGTTGCTATGCATCACCATGATCTTGCGTGTGCGTAGGAAATTTTTTGAAATTACTACGTTCCCCAACAGTGGCATCTGAGCCTAGGTTTTATGCGTTGATGTTATATGCACGAGTAGAACACAAGTGAGTTGTGGGCGATATAAGTCATATTGCTTACCAGCATGTCATACTTTGGTTCGGCGGTATTGTTGGATGAAGCGGCCCGGACCGACATTACGCGTACGCTTACGCGAGACTGGTTCTACCGACGTGCTTTGCACAAAGGTGGCTGGCGGGTGTCAGTTTCTCTAACTTTAGTTGAACCGAGTGTGGCTACGCCCGGTCCTTGCGGAGATTAAAACAACACCACCTTGACAAACTATCGTTGTGGTTTTGATGCGTAGGTAAGAACGGTTCTTGCTAAGCCCGTAGCAGCCACGTAAAATTTGCAACAACAAAGTAGAGGACGTCTAACTTGTTTTTGCAGGGCATGTTGTGATGTGATATGGTCAAGACGTGATGTTATATTTTATTGTATGAGCTGATCATGTTTTGTAACCGAGTTATCGGCAACTGGCAGGAGCCATATGGTTGTCGCTTTATTGTATGCAATGCAATCGCCCTGTAATGCTTTACTTTATCACTAAGCGGTAGCGATAGTCGTAGAAGCATAAGATTGGTGAGATGACAATGATGCTACGATGGAGATCAAGGTGTCGCTCCGGTGACGATGGTGATCATGGAGGTGCTTCGGAGATGGAGATCACAAGCACAAGATGATGATGGCCATATCATATCACTTATAATGATTGCATGTGATGTTTATCTTTTATTCATCTTATCTTGCTTTGATTGACGGTAGCATTATAAGATGATCTCTCACTAAATTTCAAGATAAAAAGTGTTCTCCCTGAGTACGCACCGTTGCCAAAGTTCATCGTGCCTAGACACCACGTGATGATCGGGTGTGATAAGCTCTACTGCCATCTACAACGGGTACAAGCCAGTTTTGCACACGCAGAATAGTCAGGTTAAACTTGACGAGCCTAGCATATGCAGATATGGCCTTGGAACACTAAGACTGAAAGGTCGAGCGTGAATCATATAGTAGATATGATCAACATAGTGATGTTCACCATTGAAAGCTACTCCATTTCACGTGATGATCGGACATGGTTTAGTTGATTTGGGTCACGTGATCACTTAGAGGATTAGAGGGATGTCTATCTAAGTGGGAGTTCTTAAGTAATATGATTAATTGAACTTTAATTTATCATGAACTTAGTCCTGATAGTATTTTGCAAATTATGTTGTAGATCAATAGCTCGCGTTGTTGCTTCCCTATGTTTTATATGCGTTCCTAGAGAAAACTAAGTTGAAAGATGTTAGTAGCAATGATGTGGACTTGGTCCGTGATCTGAGGTTTATCCTCATTGCTGCATAGAAGAATTATGTCCTTTATGCACCGCTAGGTGACAGACCTATTGCAGGAGCGGATGCAGATGTTATGAACGTTTGGCTAGCTCAATATGATGACTACTTGATAGTTTTGTGCACCATGCTTTATGGCTTAGAACCGGGACTACAAAAACGTTTTTGAAACGTCATGGAACATATAAGATGTTTCAAGAGATGAAATTGGTATTTCTGACTCATGCCCATGTCAAGAGGTATGAGACCTTTGACAAATACTTCGCCTAAAAGATGGAGGAGAATTGCTCAACTAGTGAGCAAGTACTTAGATTGTCTGAGTACTACAATTGCTTGAATCAAGTGGGAGTTAATCTTCCAGACAAGATAGTGATTGGCAGAGTTCTCTAGTCACCATCACCGAGTTACTGGAACTTCGTGATGAACTATAATGCAAGGGATGACGAAAAAAATTCCCGAGCTCTTCGTGATGCTGAAATCGACGAAGGTAGAAATCAAGAAAGAGCATCAAGTGTTGATGATTGACAAGACCACTAGTTTCAAGAAAAGGGCAAAGGGAAAGAAAGGGAACTTCAAGTAGAATGACAAGCAAGTTTTCACTCCCGCGAAGAAGCCCAAAACTGGACCAAAGCCTGAAACTGAGTACTTACACTGCAAAGGAGATGGTCACTGGAATTGAAAATGCCCTGAATATTTAGTGGATAAGAAGGATGGCAAAGTGAACAAGGGTATATTTGATATACAGGTTATTGATGTGTACCTTACTAGTGTTTATAGTAGCCCCTGAGTATTTGATACTTGTTCGGTTGCTAAAAATTAGTAACTCGAAACAGGAGTTACAGAATAAAAAGATACTAGTTGAGTGTTGATGAGTGTTGGAAGTAGTTCCAAGATTGATATGATCATCATCGCACACTTCCTATACTTTCGGGATTAGTGTTGAACCTAAATAAATGTTATTTGGCGTTTGCGTTGAGCATAAATATGATTTGATCATGTTTATTGCAATACGGTTATTCATTTAAAGTCAGAGAATAATTGTTGTTCTGTTTACATGAATAAAACCTTCGATGGTCATACACCCAATGAAAATAGTTTATTGGATCTCGATCGTAGTGATACACATATTCATAATATTGATGCCAAAAAGATGCAAAGTTTATAATGATAGTGCAACTTATTGGTGGAAGTGCCATTTGGGTCATATCGGTGTAAAGCGCATGAAGAAACTCCATAAAGATGGATTTTTGGAATCACTTGGTTATGAATCATTTGATGCTTGCGAACCATGCCTATTGGGCAAGATGACTAAAACTCCGTTCTCTGGAACAATGGAACGAGCTAGTGACTTATTAGAAATAATACATACTGATGTATACAGTCCAATGAGTATTGATGCTCGTGGTGGGTATCGTTATTTTCAGACCTTCAAAAGATGATTTGAGCAAGATATGAGTATATCTACTTAAGAAAATACAAGTCTGAAACATTTGAAAAGTTCAAAGAATTTCAGAGTGAAGTGGAGAATCATCGTAACAAGAAAATAAAGTTTCTACGATTGGATCGTGGAGGAGAATATTTGATTTACGAGTTTAGCCTTCATATAAAACAATGTGGAATAGTTTCACAGTTCACGCCACCTGGAACACCACATCGTAGTGGTATGTCCGAACATCGTAACCGCACTTTATTGGATATGGTGCGATCTATGATGTCTCTTACTGATTTACCAATATTGTTGGGGCTATGCATTAGAGACAGCTGCATTCTCTTTAAATAGGGCACCATCAAAATCCGTTGAGAGGACGCCTTATGAACTGTGGTTTGGCAAGAAACCAAAGTTGTCGTTTCTTAAAGTTTGGGGCTGCGATGCTTATGTGAAGAAACTTCAACCTGATAAGCTCGAACCTAAATCGGAGAAGTGCGTCTTCATAGAATACCCAAAGGAAACTGTTGGGTACACCTTCTATCACAGATCCGAAGGCAAGATATTCGTTGCTATGATGGATCCTTTCTAGAGAAGGAGTTTCTCTCGAAAGAAGTGAGTGGGAGAAAAGTAGAACTTGATAGGTAATAGTACCTTCTCATGAATTGGAAAATAGTTTATCACTTAAATTAGTTCCAGTGATTCCTACACCAATTAGTGAGGAAGCTAATGATGATGATCATGAAACTTCAGATCAAGTTACTACAGAACCTCGTAGATCTTCCAGAAGTACGGTCCGCACCAAAGTGGTACGGTAATCCTGTTCTGGAAGTCATGTTACTAGACCATGATAAACCTACAAACTATGAGGAAGCGATGATGAGCCCAGATTCCACGAAATGGCTTCAGGCCATAAAATCTGAGATATGATCCATGTATGAGAACAAAGTATGGACTTTGGTTGACTTGCTCAATGATCAGCAAGCCATGTTAAATAAATGGATCTTCAAGAGGAAGACGAACACTGATAGTAGTGTTACTATCTACAAAGCTCGACTTGTTGCGAAAGGTTTTCGACAAGTTCAAGGTGTTGAATATGATGAGATTTTCTCACTCGTAACAATGCTTAAGTCTGTCCGAATCATGTTAGCAATTGCCACATTTTATGAAATCTGGCAAATGGATATCAAAACTGTGTTCCTGAATGGATTTCTGGAAGAAGAGTTGTATATGATGCAACCAGAAGGTTTTGTCAATCCGAAAGGTGCTAACAAAATGTGCAAGCTCCAGCGATCCATCAATGGACTGGTGCAAGCATCTCAGAGTTGGAATATACGCTTTGATGAGTTGATCAAAGCATACGGTTTTATACAGACTTTTGGAAAGACCTGTATTTACAAGAAAGTGAGTGGGAGCACTACAGCCTTTCTGATAAGTATATGTGAATGACATATTGTTGATCGGAAATGATGTAGAATTTTCTGGAAAGCATAAAGAAGTGTTTGAAAGGAGTTTTTCAAAGAAAGACCTCGGTGAAGCTGCTTACACATTGATCATCAAGATCTATAGAGATCGATCAAGATGCTTGATAAGATTTTTCAATGAGTACATACCTTGACAAGATTTTGAAGTAGTTCAAAATGGAACAGCCAAAGAAAGAGTTCTTGCCTGTGATGCAAAGGTGTGAAGTTGAGTAAGACTCAAAACCCGACCATGGCAGAAAATAGAAAGAGAATGAAAAGTCATTCCCTATGCCTCAGTCATAGGTTCTATAAAGTATGCTATGCTGTGTACCAGACCTATTGTATAACTTGCTCTGAGTTTGGCAAAGGAATACAATTTTGATCTAAGAGTAGATCACTGGACAGCGGTCAAGAATATCCTTAGTGAGGACTAAGGAGATGTTTCTCGATTATGGAGGTGATAAAAAGAGCCCGTTGTAAAGAGTTACATCGGTGCAAGCTTTTACACCGATCCAGATGACTCTAAGTCTCAATCTGGATACATATTGAAAGTGAGAGAAATTAGCTAGAGTATCTCCGTGCAGAGCATTGTAGACATAGAATATTTGCAAAATACATACGGCTCTAAATGTGACAGACCCGTTGACTAAACTTCTCTTATGAGCAAAACATGATCATACCTTAGTACTCGTTGGGTGTTAATCACATAGCGATGTGAACTAGATTATTGACTCTAGTAAACCCTTTGGGTGTTGGTCACATGACGATGTGAACTATGGGTGTTAATAACATACAGATGTGAATATTGGTGTTGAATCACATGGTGATGTGAACTAGATTATTGACTCTAGTGCAAGTGGGAGACTGAAGGAAATATGCCCTAGAGGCAATAATAAAGTTATTATTTATTTCCTTATATCATGATAAATGTTTATTATTCATGCTAGAATTGTATTAACCGGAAACATAATACATGTGTGAATACATAGACAAATATAGTGTCACTAGTATGCCTCTACTTGACTAGCTCGTTGAATCAAAGATGGTTACGTTTCCTAGCCATAGACATGAGTTATCATTTGATTAACGGGATCACATCATTAGGAGAATGATGTGATTGACTTGACCCATTCTGTTAGCTTAGCACACGATCGTTTAGTATGTTGTTGTTGCTTTCTTCATGACTTATACATGTTCCTATGACTATGAGATTATGCAACTCCCGTTTACCGGAGAAACACTTTGTGTGCTACCAAACGTCACAATATAACTGGGTGATTATAAAGGTTCTCTACAGGTGTCTCCGAAGGTACATGTTGGGTTGGCGTATTTCGAGATTAGGATTTGTCACTCCGATTGTCGGAAAGGTATCTCTGGGCCCTCTCGGTAATACACATCACTTAAGCCTTGCAAGCAATGTGACTAATGAGTTAGTTGCGGATGATGCATTATGTAACGAGTAAAGAGACTTGCTGGTAACGAGATTGAACTAGGTATTGAGATACCGACGATCGAATCTCGGGCAAGTAACATACCGATGACAAAGGGAACAACGTATGTTGTTATGCGGTCTGACCGATAAAGATCTTCGTAGAATATGTGGGAACCAATATGAGCATCCAGGTTCCGCTATTGGTTATTGACCGGAGACGTGTCTCGGTCATGTCTACATTGTTCTCGAACCCGTAGGGTCCGCACGCTTAAGGTTTTGATGACAGTTATATTATGAGTTTATGAGTTTTGATGTACCGAAGCAGTTCGGAGTCCCGGATGAGATCGGGGACATGACGAGGAGTCTCGAAATGGTCGAGACGTAATGATCGATATATTGGACGACTATATTTGGACTTTGGAAAGGTTCCGAATGATTCGTGTATTTTTCGGAGTACCGGAGAGTTACGGGAATTCGCCGGGGAGTATATGGGCCTTATTGGGCCATACGGGAATAGAGGAGAGAGGCCGAAAGGAAGGAGGCGCGCAGCCCCCCTCTGGTCCGAATTGGACAAAGGGTGCGGCCCCCTTTTCCGTGCTCCTCTCCCCCTCTTTCCTTCCCTCCTACTCCAACAAGAAACGGGGGGAGTCCTACTCCCTGTGGGAGGAGGACTCCTCCTGGCGCGCCCCTCCAGGCCGGCCGACCCCCTCCCCTGGCTCCTTTATATACGGGGGCAGGGGGGCACCTCTAGGCACAACAACAATTGATCCCTTGGATCTTTTAGCCGTGTGCGATGCCCCCCTCCACCATAGTCCACCTCGATAATATTGTAGCGGTGCTTAGGCGAAGCCCTACAACGGTAGAACATCAAGGTCGTCACCACGCCGTCGTGCTGACAGAACTCTCCCTCGACACTCGGCTGGATCGGAGTTCGAGGGACGTCATCGAGCTGAACGTGTGCTAGAACTCGGAGGTGCCGTAGTTTCGGTGCTTGATCGGTCGGGCCGTGAAGACGTACGACTACATCAACTGCGTTGTGCTAACGCTTCCGCTTATGGTCTACAAGGGTATGTAGACAACACTTTCCCCTCTCGTTGCTATGCATCACCATGATCTTGCGTGTGCGTAGGAAATTTTTTGAAATTACTACGTTCCCCAACACTTCATTATGCAGACTTGTGGTTTATGGAACTGAAGTACCAAAAGGGTAGGCCGAAAAAAGGTACTCTAAACAAAATGATAATATGCATGCTGTGTTCAGTAGTACATAGTAGAAATGACTATATGCAAGAGCTCACTGGAATACTAGCTATATATATATATATATTATATATATATATATATGACTTTATGTTCATCAAATACAACTGAAGTTATGTATTGGCACTCAAAATATCTTACCAGAAGCACGGCTCATTATCCATTGACAAACTAGCAGTCAGCCCAGTACGCCGGCATGGACGCAGGACTCAGCTAAAACCAAACACGTACTACAGGAGTAATTATTTGCACCAAATATTAGGTGTGGCGGGCGCCAAATCTTGCCAGATTGCTAGCTTCGCCCCTGTTTGTAAGAGCAACAACAAATTACTTAGCTCCCACTGAGAGTGAGAGTGAGAAACTATCTTACTCTTTGACCCACACACGCTCGATCTTTGCAAAGCAGAAGCAGGCAGTGGGCTCATGACTCATGTGGACCTGACCTGAGTGACCTCCCCCTTTTTATGAACCCTGAGCAGTGTGTGTATGTGTGTGATGCAGGTGTTCTGAAGATGCAATTGTGGGAGGGAGGGGAACCAAAACCAGATGCAACATGTGTTCCTGCTGATGCAGTTGTTCCACGAGCAGGAGATCAGCAGGGGCACGCCGGAGCACCTTTCCGCTTGAGGAGTCGGGCCCTGGTCAACAGAGAAAGATGCAATCAGAGAGGCTGTCTCAGAGAGAG
>NC_041391.1:29783937-29834690 GCF_002162155.2 Triticum dicoccoides
AGATGGCCGGACGGCCTGAACCCTAGCGAACGGGGAGAGGCAGCGGCGCCGATGGGAGGGCCGGCTTGTGGCTCCCCATGCTCGGGGATGGGGAGGGGGCGGGGGGATCTGCGCCGAGGAGAGGGCGGCGCCGGGCAGGGTGACCGATGGATGGAGGGTGGGCGGCGGCGCGAGGAGAGGAGCGACGCGTGGGGGAGATAGGGAGGGCGCACGGGAAAGACAGGGGAGGCGCGGGGAAGAGATAGTGGGCGGGTCGATTTGGGCCAAAATGAGGTCTTCGCGCGTTTATTTTTGCTAAGTCCCACGCTCGCTGATAAGCCTGGTGCAAAAGGATAAGCCTAGTGCCATACGAAAAAACACGCGGTTTATAAAAAATATTTTTATTTTTGTTTTATTTCAATACAAAAAGTTTATTAATTTTACTTTTAATAATTTATGTGTTTCATTTTATTGTATTTTTATGATACTTATTTTAGTTTTCTTTTTATTGTATTCTTATTCTATTTTCATTTCATTGTTTTTAATGATACCCTCTCCCCTTATTTCATTATTTCCACTCTCTAAAATATCGGTCAATATTCTGGTAAAAGTTTGGGCGTGTTTCAAGTAGACCTCACCTGTGGTCGCTTCTAAATCACACCATCTCCGATGTAATCTCTAGGTATCGAGAGGGAACGAGTCGGGTTTGTGAAAGTAGTGCAGGCCCTGTTGCTCCATTGGCCTCGGAACATCTTGTGCTCTCAAAGAAGGCCATCGAATGACACATGTCAGGCCCCCGTATTTTTCGGACCCGCATAAAATATTTGAGACATTTATTGCACTATTAGGGTTTTGGAGCCGGAAATTGCAGATCTGCAAAGCAAAACATGAAACCATGCCCAGAAGTGGCATATAAAATCCTATGTGATGTCTTTGCGACATGATAGGCCTTTTGCAGGCGAGGGAGGGGCAGGCCCAGCCACCGAGGGGCAAAATTACCTCGGCGCCATGCCTGATCCAACCGCTTAAATCCTCGGAAAATTATATAATGCCAGAAACCCTCGGGAGCTGGCACGGTGTCATCACATGGCCCTTGTAGGGTGTGGTAAAAGTTTGGGCCTGTTTCGAGTAGGCCTCACCTGAGGCCGTTTGTAAACCAAACCATCTCCGATGTAGTCTCTAGGTATCGAGAGGGAACGAGTCGGGTTTGTGAAAGTAGTGTGGGCCCTGTTGCTCCGTTGGCCTCGGAACTTCTTGTGCTCTCAAAGAAGGCCATCGAATGACACATGTCAGGCCCACGCATTTTTCGGACCCGCCTAGAATATTTGAGACATTTATTGCACTGCTAGTGTTTCGACGCCGGAAATTGCAGGGGTGAAACGGTCGCGTCGGGTCGACACAGAGGCAATCTTGCGGTGGGTTTGGCACGGACCTTATTCCGATGTGTTCCTATGGGCTGACCTACCACAACTGAGTGGAGAGGTCCATTGGTCAAAGCTCGTCCGACGGAAGTCAAAGGGTTAGATCTCCTGGTCAACCGCTGCAGGGTTTGGCGGGACGGGGTCCTTGGGGGTAGCAATGCCACTGGATCATCGTGCGGGGCCCTCATACATGCCTTAACGTGTGGTGGCATGTCTGAAGAGGTAGCACGGGGCTCCGGGGTGTGGCCCCCCTCACGAACGACGATGACACGGTATAGTAAACATTCTGCGGTAACGGTGCGGCGTGAATATTATTGAATACTCGGAGCGCAATAAAATCATGATTTTCTTACACAGCATGGGCACATGTGATATAGGACGGATGGTAATTTTTCATAATTTTTGGTGATGTAGAAGTATCTGAACTCTTCCCTCTACGTGGATTACCCTTGCGTGTCTACGATTGTGGCTGGCGGCCTCCGGGGGCTAGCCATGCCGCCAAATCTTGCGTCGGGGCCTCTTACATGTCTAGAAGTGTGGTGGCGGGTGCCAACACCTGGCACGCGTCTCTGGAGTGTCACCCCTTCACGGACGGCGCCGCCACCGGCACCTGGAGGGGGGAAACGGTCGTGTCGGTTCGACACGGAGGGAATCTTGCGGTGGGTTTGGCCCGGACCTTGTTCCAAAGTGTTCCAATGGGCCGACCTACCACAACCGAGTGGAGAGGTCCATTAGTCAAAGCCCGTCTGGCGAAAGTCAAAGGGTTAGATCTCCTGGTCAACCGCTCTAGGGTTTGGCGGGACGGGGGCCTTGGGGGGTAGCAATGCCACCGGATCATTGCATGGGGCCCTCATACATGCCTTAAGGTGTGGTGGTGGCATGTCTGAGGAGGCAGCACACGGCTCCTGGTGTGGCCCCCCTCACAGACAGGGATGACACGATATAGTAAATGTTCCACGGTAACGGTGCGGCGTGAATATTATTGAACACTCTGGGCGCGATAAAATCATGATTTTCTTACACGGCGTGGGCACATGTGATATAGGACGGATGGTAATTTTCCATAATTTTTGGTGATGCAGAAGTATCTGAACAGTTCCCTCTATGCGGATTGATCTTTGTGTGTCTACGATTGTGGCCGCGGCTTCCGGGGGCTAGCCATGCCGCCAAATCTTGCGTTGAGGCCTCTTAGACATCTAGAAGTGTGGTGTCGGGTACGCTAGGGTGTCGAAAGAGTCATGAAAATATTAAAGTCGCATTAAATTAAGAATTTCACAAATAAGACCCGTGAAAACTAGTCAAGAGAAAATAGGTTAGAATGATAATACTAATTAAGTAGTTAATATAAATGCAATGAAAACCATCTTAAACTAATTTCGCACAAATGTTACGTGTTGCAAAAAATCCACAAAAATGTAAGCCTAGTGCTTTCATCGGGCACATGGCTTATCACTAGTAGAAAAGGGGGCAATGGTCCAGGCCGGGTCAGCCCATTAGTCCCGGTTCAGTCCAGAACCGGGACCAATGGTGGCATTGGACCCGGTTCGTGAGCCCCGATGGCCGGCCGGGCCACATGGGTCATTGGTCCCGGTTCGTCTGGACCTTTTGGTCCTGGTTGGTGGGACGAACTGGGACCAATGGGCCTCGCTCCTGGCCCACCACCATTGGTCCCGGTTGGTGGCCTGAACCGGGACCAAAGGCAGCCCTTTAGTCCCGGTTCGTACCACCAACCGGGACTAAAGGGTTGGTCCTCATTGCGGTCCTCTCAAAGTGAAAACAAATGCCCTTATATAGGGAATTTGACCTAAATTCATATAGAATTTCTCTGAAGTTAGTAGAAATTTATTATGAATTTAGGTTGAATTCTCTCTATAAGCGCATCTATGCTCATTTTTTTAGTAAAGTTAATCACAACTATTTTTTCTTCTATTTATTTCTGAGTAGTTTTTTATATAGTTTTTTTTCTTTTCTGCTATATTTATTTTTTTTCTATTTATTTCTGAGTTGTAATAAGTCATTAAAAATAAAAAGAGGCGCAATGCTCGTTAATTAGCTGCAAGCCTTTTGGAATAGTGTAAACTGCACTGCACATAGCTCCGTGCAGTCTACCCTATTCCTCAAGGCTTGAAGCTAAGCAACATGCAAGTTAGCATTGTGTTGGGGAATGTTGCAGAAAATAAAAAATTTCCTACGGTTTCACCAAGATCAATCTATGAGTTCATCTAGCAACGAGAGAGAGGAGTGCATCTACATACCCTTGTAGATCGAGCGGAAGTGTTCAAGAGAACGGGGTTGAGGGAGTCGTACTCGTCGTGATCCAAGTCACCGGAGATCCTAGCGCCGAACGGACGACACCTCCGCGTTCAACAAACGTATGATTGGGAAGACGTCTCCTCCTTCTTGATCCAGCAAGGGGGAAGGAGAGGTTGATGAAGATCCAGCAGCACGACGGCGTGGTGGTGGATGCAGCAGCGATCTCGGCAGGGCTTCGCCAAGCTTCTACGAGAGGGAGAGGTGTAGCAAGGGGAGAGGGAGGCGCCAAGAGCATGGGTGCGGATGCCCTCCCTCCCCCCTCTTTATATAGCCCCCCTAGGGGGCGGCCCTAGGAGATGCAATCTCCTAGGGGGGAGGCGGCCAAGGGGGTGGCTTGCCCTCAAGGCAAGTGGAGGCGCCCCCCACCCCTAGGGTTTCCAACCCTAGGCGCAAGGGGGGCCCAAGGGGGGGCGCACCAGCCCACCAGGGGCTGGTTCCCCTCCCACTTCAGCCCATGGGGCCCTCCGGGATAGGTGGCCCCACCCGGTGGACCCCCGGGACCCTTCCGGTGATCCCGGTACAATACCGGTGACGCCCGAAACTTTCCCGATGGCCTAAACCTGACTTCCTATGTATAATTCTTTACCTCCGGACCATTCTGGAACTCCTCGTGACGCCCAGGATCTTATTCGGGACTCCGAACAACTTTTGGTTTACTGCATACTCATATCTCTACAACCCTAGCGTCACCGAACCTTAAGTGTGTAGACCCTACGGGTTCGGGAGACATGCAGACATGACCGAGACGCCTCTCCGGTCAATAACCAACAGCGGGATCTGGATACCCATGTTGGCTCCCACATGCTCCTCGATGATCTCATCGGATGAACCATGATGTCGAGGATTTAAGCAACCCCGTATACAATTCCCTTTGTCAATCGGTACGTTACTTGCCCGAGACTCGATCGTCGGTATCCCAATACCTCGTTTAATCTCGTTACCGGCAAGTCACTTTACTCGTACCGTAATGCATGATCCCGTGACCAGACACTTGGTCACATTGAGCTCATTATGATGATGCATTACCGAGTGGGCCCAGAGATACCACCCCGTCATACGGAGTGACAAATCCCAGTCTTGATTCGTGCCAACCCAACAGATAGTTTCGGAGATACCCGTAGTGCACCTTTATAGTCACCCAGTTACGTTGTGACGTTTGGCACACCCAAAGTGAAGGAAATATGCCCTAGAGGCAATAATAAAGTTATTATTTATTTCCTTATTTCATGATAAATGTTTATTATTCATGCTAGAATTGTATTAACCGGAAACATAATACATGTGTGAATACATAGACAAACATAGTGTCACTAGTATGCCTCTACTTGACTAGCTCGTGAATCAAAGATGGTTAAGTTTCCTAGCCATGGACAAAAGAGTTGTCATTTGATTAACGGGATCACATCATTAGGAGAATGATGTGATTGACTTGACCCATTCCGTTAGCTTAGCACACGATCGTTTAGTATGTTGCTACTGCTTTCTTCATGATTATACATGTTCCTGTGACTATGAGATTATGCAACTCCCGTTTACCATAGGAACACTTTGTGTGCTACCAAACATCACAACGTAACTGGGTGATTATAAAGGTGCTCTACAGGTGTCTCCAAAGGTACATGTTGGGTTGGCTTATTTTGAGATTAGGTTTTGTCAATCCGATTGTCGGAGAGGTATCTCTGGGCCCTCTCGGTAATACACATCACTTAAAGCCTTGCAAGCATTGCAACTAATGAGTTAGTTGTGGGATGATGTATTACCGAACGAGTAAAGAGACTTGCCAGTAACGAGATTGAACTAGGTTTTGGATACCGATGATCAAATCTCGGGCAAGTAACATACCGATGACAAAGGGAACAATGTATGTTGTTATGCGGTTTGACCGATAAAGATCTTCGTAGAATATGTAGGAACCAATATGGGCATCCAGGTTCCGCTGTTGGTTATTGACCGAGAACGGTTCTAGGTCATGTCTACATAGTTCTCGAACCCGTAGGGTCCGCACGCTTAACTTTACGATGACAGTTATATTATGAGTTTATGAGTTTTTATGTAGCGAAGGAGTTCGGAGTCCCGGATGAGATCGGGGACATGACGAGGAGTCTCGAAATGGTCGAGACATAAAGATCGATATATTGGACGACTATATTCGGAGTTCGGAAAGGTTCCGAGTGATTCGGGTATTTTTCGGAGTACCGGAGAGTTACGGGAATTCGCCGGGAGAAGTATTGGGCCATTTTGGGCCATACGGGAAAGAGAGAGGGGCTGCCTAGGGCAGGCCGCGTGCCCCCCCAAGGCCTAGTCCGAATTGGACTAGGGGGAGGGGCCGCACCCCATCCTTCCTTCCCTTCTCTCTTCCCTTTCCTTCTCTCCTACTCCTACTACATGGAAGGTCTCCTAGTTAGACTAGGAAAGGAGGGAGTCCTACTCCCGGTGGGAGTAGGACTCCTCCCTGGCGCGCCCTCCTTTGGCTGGCCGCCCCCTCCCCCTTGCTCCTTTATATACGGGGGCAGGGGGCACCCCATAAGACACAAGTTAATCTACGGATCGTTCCTTAGCCGTGTGCGGTGCCCCCCTCCACCATATTCCACCTCGGTCATATCGTCGCGGAGTTTAGGCGAAGCCCTGCGCCGGTAGAGCATCATCATCGTCACCACGCCGTCGTGCTGACGGAACTCATCCCCGAAGCTTTGCTGGATCGGAGCCCGGGGATCGTCATCGAGCTGAACGTGTGCTGAACTCGGAGGTGCCGTACGTTCGGTACTTGGATCGGTTGGATCGTGAAGACGTACGACTA
The DNA here is from genome assembly GCF_002162155.2 of Triticum dicoccoides. NCBI lineage: Eukaryota > Viridiplantae > Streptophyta > Magnoliopsida > Poales > Poaceae > Triticum > Triticum dicoccoides. Next base: position 29,790,448 of record NC_041391.1, read on the forward strand.
AATCAACCGCGTTGTCATAACGCTTCCGCTTACGGTCTACGAGGGTACGTAGACAACACTCTCCCCTCTCGTTCCTATGTCATCACCATGATCTTGCGTGTACGTAGGAAATTTTTGAAATTACTACGTTCCCCAGCAGTGGTATCAGAGCCAGATTTTTATGCGTTGATGTTATATGCACGAGTAGAACGCAAGTGAGTTGTGGGCGATACAAGTCATACTGCTTACTAGCATGTCATACTTTGGTTCGGCGGTATTGTGAGATGAAGCGGCCCGAACCGACATTACGCGTACGCTTACGCGAGACTGGTTTCACCGCTACGAGCACTCGTTGCTTAAAGGTGACCGGCGGGTGTCTGTCTCTCTCACTTTAGTTGAACCGAGTGTGGCTACGCCCGGTCCTTGCAAACGTTAAAACAGCACCAACTTGACAAACTATCATTGTGGTTTTGATGCGTAGGTAAGAACGGTTCTTGCTAAGCCTGTAGCAGCCACGTAAAATTTTGCAACAACAAAGTAGAGGACGTCTAACTTGTTTTTGCAGGGCATGTTGTGATGTGATATGGTCAAGACATGATGCTATCTTTTATTGTATGAGATGATCATGTTTTGTAACCAAAGTTATCGGCAACTGGCAGGAGCCATATGGTTGTCGCTTTATTGTATGGAATGCAAAAGCCCTGTAATTGCTTTACTTTATCACTAAGCGGTAGCGATAGTCGTAGAAGCAATAGATGGCGTAACGACAACGATGCTACGATGGAGATCAAGGTGTCGCGCCGGTGACGATGGTGATCACGACGGTGCTTCGAAGATGGAGATCACAAGCACAAGATGATGATGGCCATATCATATCACTTATATTGATTGCATGTGATGTTTATCCTTTATGCATCTTATCTTGCTTTGATTGACGGTAGCATTTTAAGATGATCTCTCACTAAAAATTATCAAGAAGTGTTCTCCCTGAATACGCACCATTGCCAAAGTTCGTCGTGCCCAGACACCACGTGATGATCGGGTGTGATAAGCTCTACGTCCATCTACAACGGGTGCAAGCCAGTTTTGCACACGCAGAATATTCAGGTTAAACTTGACGAGCCTAGCATATACAGATATGGCCTCGGAACACGGAGACCGAAAGGTCGAGCGTGAATCATATAGTAGATATGATCAACATAGTGATGTTCACCATTGAAAACTACTCCATCTCACGTGATGATCGGACATGGTTTAGTTGATTTGGATCACGTGATCACTTAGAGGATTAGAGGGATGTCTATCTAAGTGGGAGTTCTTAAGTAATATGATTAATTGAACTTAAATTTATCATGAACTTAGTCCTGATAGTATTTTGCAAATTATGTTGTAGATCAATAGCTTGCGTTGTTGCTTTCATATGTTTATTTTGATATGTTCCTAGAGAAAATTGTGTTGAAAGATGTTAGTAGCAATGATGCGGATTGGATCCGTGATCTGAGGTTTATCCTCATTGCTGCACAGAAGAATTATGTCCTTAATGCACCGCTAGGTGACAGATCTATTGCAGGAGCAGATGCAGCCGTTATGAACGTTTGGCTAGCTCAATATGATGACTACTTGATAGTTTAGTGCACCATGCTTAAACGGCTTAGAATCGGGACTTCAAAGATGTTTTGAATATCATGGACCATATGAGATGTTCCAGGAATTGAAGTTAATATTTCAAGCAAATACCCGAGTTGAGAGATATGAAGTCTCCAACAAGTTATATTGCTAAAAGATGGAGGAGAATCTCTCAACTATGAGCATGTGCTCAGATTGTCTGAGTACTTCAATCGCTTGAATCAAGTGGGAGTTAATCTTCCAGATAAGATAGTGATTGACAGAATTCTCTAGTCACCATCACCAAGTTAGTAGAACTTTGTGATGAACTATAGTATGCAAGGGATGACGAAAACGATTCCGAGCTCTTAGTGATGTTGAAATCAACGAAGGTAGAAATCAAGAAAGAGCATCAAGTGTTGATGATTGACAAGACCACTAGTTTCAAGAAAAGGGCAAAGGGAAAGAAAGAGAAACTTCAAGTAGAATGGCAAACAAGTTGTCACTCTCGCGAAGAAGCCCAAAGCTGGACCAAAGCCTGAAACTGAGTGATTATACTGCAAAGGAAATGGTCACTAGAAGCGGAAATGCCCTAAATATTTGGTGGATAAGAAGGATGGCAAAGTGAACAAGAGTATATTTGATATACATGTTATTGATGTGTACTTTACTAGTGTTTATAGTAGCCCCTGAGTATTTGATACTTGCTCGGTTGCTAAATATTAGTAACTCAAAACAGGAGTTACAGAATAATCAGAGACTAGTTGAGGGTGAAGTGGCGATGAGTGTTGGAAGTAGTTCCAAGATGGATATGATCATCATCGCACGCTCTCTATACTTTCGGGATTAGTGTTAAACCTAAATAAATGTTATTTGGCGTTTGCGTTGAACATGAATATGATTTGATCATGTTCATTGCAATACGAATATTCATTTAAAGTCAAAGAATAATTGTTGTTCTGTTTACATGAATAAAACCTTCGATGGTCATACACCCAATGAAAATAGTTTGTTGGATCTCGATCGTAGTGATACACATATTCATAATGTTGATGCCAAAAGATGCAAAGTTAATAATGATAGTGCAACTTATTTGTGGCACTGCTGTTTGGGTCATATCGGTGTAAAGCGCATGAAGAAACTCCATAAAGATGGATTTTTGGAATCACTTGGTTATGAATCATTTGATGCTTGCGAACCGTGCCTTATGGGCAAGATGACTAAAACTCCGTTCTTCAGAACAATGGAACGAACTACTGACTTGTTGGAAATAATACATACCGATGTATGTGATCCAATGAGTGTTGATCCTCGTGGCAAGTATTGTTATTTTCTGACCTTCACAAAATGATTTGAGCAGATATGGGTATATCTACTTGATGAAACATAAGTCTGAAATAATTGAAAGGTTCAAAGAATTTCAGAGTGAAGAGGAAAAATCATCGTAACAAGAAAATAAAGTTTCTACGATCTGATCGCGGAGACGAATATTTGAGTTACGAGTTTGGTCTTCAATTAAAATAATGTGAAATAGTTTCACAGCTCACGCCACCTGGAACACCACAACGTTATGGTGTGTCCGAACGTCGTAACCGCACTTTATTGGATATGGTGCGATCTATGATGTCTCTTACTGATTTACCATTATCGTTTTGGGGTTATGCATTAGAGATAGCTGCATTCACGTTAAAAGGGCACCATCTAAATCCGTTGAGACGACATCATATGACCTATGGTTTAGAAGTAAACCTAAGCTGTCGTTTCTTAAAGTTTGGAGTTGCGATGCTTATATGAAAAAGGTTTTCAACCTGATAAGCTCGAACCCAAATCGGAGAAGTGCGTCTTCATAGAATACCCAAAGGAAACTGTTGGGTACTCCTTCTACACAAATCCAAAGGCAAAACATTCGTTGCTAAGAATGGATCCTTTCTAGAGAAGGAGTTTCTCTCGAAAGAAGTGAGTGGGAGGAAAGTAGAACTTGATGAGGTAACTGTACCTGCTCCCTTATTGGAAATTAGTTCATCACAGAAATCTGTTCTTGTGACTACTACACCAATTAGTGAGGAAGTTAATGATGATGATCATGAAACTTCAGATTAAGTTACTACAGAATCTCGTAGGTCTTACAGAGTAAGATCCGCACCAGAGTGGTACGGTAATCCTGTTCTGGAAGTCATGTTACTAGACCATGATGAACCTACGAACTATGAGGAAGCGATGATGAGCCCAGATTCCACGAAATGGCTTGAGGCCATAAAATCTGAGATATGATCCATGTATGAGAACAAAGTATGGACTTTGATTGACTTGCTCGATGATCAGCAAGCCATGTTAAATAAATGGATCTTCAAGAGGAAGATGGACATTGATAGTAGTGTTACTATCTACTAAGCTCGACTTGTTGCGAAATGTTTTCAACAAGTTCAAGGTGTTGAATACGATGAGATTTTCTCACTCGTATCGAAGCTTAAGTCTGTCTGAATCATGTTAGCAATTGCCACATTTTATGAAATCTGGCAAATGGATGTCAAAACTGCATTCCTTAATGGATTTATTAAAGAAGAGTTGTATTTGATGCAACCAGAAAGTTTTTGTCAATCCTAAAGATGCTAACAAAGTGTGCAAGCTCCAGCAATCAATCAATGGACTGGTGCAAGCATCTCAGAGTTGGAATATACGCTTTGATGAGTTGATCAAAGCATATGGTTTTATACAGACTTTTGAAGAAGCATGTATTTACAAGAAAGTGAGTGGGAGCTCTGTAGCATTTCTAATATTATATGTGGATGACATATTGTTAATTGAAAATGATATGGAAATTCTGGATAGCATGAAAGGATACTTGAATAAGAGTTTTTCAAAGCAAGACCTCGGTGAAGCTGCTTACACATTGAGCATCAAGATCTATATAGATAGATCAAGACGCTTGATAAGATTATTCAATGAGTACATACCTTGATAAATTTTTGAAATAGTTCAAAATGGAACAGTCAAAGAAGGAGTTCTTGCCTGTGTTACAAGGTGTGAAGTTGAGTAAGACTCAAGACCCGACCACGGCAGAAAATAGAAAGAGAATGAAAGCCATTCCCTATGCATCAGTCATAGGTTCTATAAAAGTATGACATGCTATGGACCAGACCTATTGTATACTCTTCCCTGGTTTGGCAAGGGAGTACAGTAGTGATCTAGAAGTAGATCACTGGACATTGGTCAAAATTATGGAGGTGATAAAAGAGTTCGTCGTAAAGAGTTACATCGATGCAAACTTTTACACTGATCGAGATGACTCTAAGACTCAATCTGGATACATATTGAAAGTGGGAGCAATTAGCTAGAGTAGCTCCATGCAGAGCATTGTGGACATAGAATATTTGCAAAATACATACGGCTCTGAATGTGATAGACCCGTTGACTAAACTTCTCTCATGAGCAAAACATGATCATACCTTAGTACTCTTTGGGTGTTAATCACATAGCCATGTGAACTAGATTATTGACTCTAGTAAACCCTTTGGGCGTTGATCACATGACGATGTGAACTATGGGTATTAATCACATACAGATGTGAATATTAGTGTTAAATCACATGGTGATGTGAACTAGATAATTGACTCTAGTGCAAGTGGGAGACTGAAGGAAATATGCCCTAGAGGCAATAATAAAGTTATTATTTATTTCCTTATTTCATGATAAATGTTTATTATTCATGCTAGAATTGTATTAACCGGAAACATAATACATGTGTGAATACATAGACAAACATAGTGTCACTAGTATGCCTCTACTTGACTAGCTCGTGAATCAAAGATGGTTAAGTTTCCTAGCCATGGACAAAAGAGTTGTCATTTGATTAACGGGATCACATCATTAGGAGAATGATGTGATTGACTTGACCCATTCCGTTAGCTTAGCACACGATCGTTTAGTATGTTGCTACTGCTTTCTTCATGACTTATACATGTTCCTGTGACTATGAGATTATGCAACTCCCGTTTACCAGAGGAACACTTTGTGTGCTACCAAACGTCACAACGTAACTGGGTGATTATAAAGGTGCTCTACAGGTGTCTCCAAAGGTACATGTTGGGTTGGCATATTTCGAGATTAGGTTTTGTCACTCTGATTATCGGAGAGGTATCTCTGGGCCCTCTCGGTAATACACATCACTTAAAGCCTTGCAAGCATTGCAACTAATGAGTTAGTTGTGGGATGATGTATTACGGAACGAGTAAAGAGACTTGCCGGTAACGAGATTGAACTAGGTTTTGGATACCGACGATCAAATCTCGAGCAAGTAACATACCGATGACAAAGGGAACAACGTATGTTGTTATGCGGTTTGATCGATAAAGATCTTCGTAGAATATGTAGGAACCAATATGGGCATCCAGGTTCCGCTATTGGTTATTGACCGAGAATGGTTCTAGGTCATGTCTACATAGTTCTCGAACCCGTAGGGTCCGCACGCTTAACGTTACGATGACAGTTATATTATGAGTTTATGAGTTTTTATGTACCGAAGGAGTTCGGAGTCCCGGATGAGATCGGGGACATGACGAGGAGTCTCGAAATGGTCGAGACGTAAAGATCGATATATTGGACGACTATATTCGGAGTTCAGAAAGGTTCCGAGTGATTCGGGTATTTTTCGGAGTACCAGAGAGTTACGGGAATTCGCCGGGAGAAGTATTGGGCCTTTTTGGGCCATACGGGAAAGAGAGAGGGGCTGCCTAGGGCGCGCCCCCCCAAGGCCTAGTCCGAATTGGACTAGGGGAGGGGCCGCACCCCCTCCTTCCTTCCCTTCTCTCTTCCCTTTCCTTCTCTCCTACTCCTACTACATGGAAGGTCTCCTAGTTGGACTAGGAAAGGAGGGGGTCCTACTCCCGGTGGGAGTAGGACTCCTCCCTGGCGCGCCCTCCTTTGGCTGGCCACCCCCTCCCCCTTGCTCCTTTATATACGGGGGCAGGGGGCACCCCATAAGACACAAGTTGATCTACGGATCGTTCCTTAGCCGTGTGCGGTGCCCCCCTCCATCATATTCCACCTCGGTCATATCGTCGCGGAGTTTAGGCGAAGCCCTGCGTCGGTAGAGCATCATCATCGTCACCACGCCGTCATGCTGACGGAACTCATCCCCGAAGCTTTGCTGGATCGGAGCCCGGGGATCGTCATCGAGCTGAACGTGTGTTGAACTCGGAGGTGCCGTACGTTCGGTACTTCGATCGGTTGGATCGTGAAGACGTACGACTACATCAACCGCGTTGTCATAACGCTTCCCCTTACGGTCTACGAGGGTACGTAGACAACACTCTCCCCTCTCGTTGCTATGTCATCACCATGATCTTGCGTGTACGTAGGAAATTTTTGAAATTACTACGTTCCCCAACAGTGGTATTAGAGCCAGGTTTTTATGCGTTGATGTTATATGCACGAGTAGAACACAAGTGAGTTGTGGGCGATACAAGTCATACTGCTTACCAGCATGTCATACTTTGGTTCGGCGGTTTTGTGAGATGAAGCGGCCCGGACCGACATTACGCGTACGCTTACGCGAGACTGGTTTCACCACTACGAGCACTCGTTGCTTAAAGGTGATCGGCGGGTGTCTGTCTCTCTCACTTTAGTTGAACCGAGTGTGGCTACGCCCGGTCCTTGCGACGGTTAAAACAGCACCAACTTGACAAACTATCGTTGTGGTTTTGATGCGTAGGTAAGAACGGTTCTTGCTAAGCCCGTAGCAGCCACGTAAAATTTTGCAACAACAAAGTAGAGGACGTCTAACTTGTTTTTGCAGGGCATGTTGTGATGTGATATGGTCAAGACGTGATGCTATATTTTATTGTATGAGATGATCATGTTTTGTAACCAAAGTTATCGGCAACTGGCAGGAGCCATATGGTTGTCGCTTTATTGTATGAAATGCAAACGCCCTGTAATTGCTTTACTTTATCACTAAGCGGTAGCGATAGTCGTAGAAGCAATAGATGGCATAACGACAACGATGCTACGATGGAGATCAAGGTGTCGCGCCGGTGACGATGGTGATCACGACGGTGCTTCGAAGATGGAGATCACAAGCACAAGATGATGATGGCCATATCATATCACTTATATTGATTGCATGTGATGTTTATCCTTTATGCATCTTATCTTGCTTTGATTGACGGTAGCATTTTAAGATGATCTCTCACTAAAAATTATCAAGAAGTGTTCTCCCTGAATATGCACCGTTGCCAAAGTTCGTCGTGCCCAGACACCACGTGATGATCGGGTGTGCTAAGATCTACGTCCATCTACAACGGGTGCAAGCCAGTTTTGCACACGCAGAATATTCAGGTTAAACTTGACGAGCCTAGCATATACAGATATGGCCTTGGAACACGGAGACCGAAAGGTCGAGCGTGAATCATATAGTAGATATGATCAACATAGTGATGTTCACCATTGAAAACATAGTGATGATCACCTTCTGGTTGGTGGATGTAGGTGGAGTGCCAGCATCGGTGGTGGCGGCGGCGTTGGATCAGCCATGGGGGCGGCGGCGCCGAGATGGCCCTGCCAGGAAGGTGTCCTGGCGTGCAGCGGGCGTCCGGCCGCCTCCGTGTGAGGGATCGCGGCGATGCCCCGGTGGAGTTGGCGCCGGTGTGAGGTTGGAGGGGCGGGCCAGATCCAATCTGGCGGCAGTCTCTTGGTGTCGATGAAGGCCGTTGGAGCGGATCTGGCTTTTGCTCTACTTGGAGGTTGTGGTTGCTCCTCGATGGCGATGTTGGTGGAGGTCTGGTTCATGCTCTCTCGGCAGTGCGGGTGGTGTGGGACCTCGGCTTGGCGGCTTCGACGGATTTGCTTTGGTGACGGCGGTGCGAGGCTTCAAGAACGGTGCTGCCACCTCGTCGAAGTGGAGATGCGCAACATCACGGATGAAAATCATGTCCGGTTTTTGGCCGGCCCGACGTCGATGGCACCCACTGGTGTCGTTCCCCTCTCTGGAGGCGATGTCGAGTGTGTTGCCATCTCCCTCGTGATTGATGTTGGCAGTTGTCTCCGGGCGAAAGCCTTGGTCCTCTAGAGCGGCATGTTGGCGGCGGCTGCGACGTCGTTTCTCTGTTGGGAGCATCATGCTAGGAGACTGAGCTTCCTGTTGGCGCTCCTCCGGTGTTCGTCGTGGCCCTAACCGCTCTCCTCCGGCGCTATATATGGTCGTCGCGGATGAATCCAAAGGAAGCTGGAGTTGCTGTTCTTTGGAGGTGTTCGGTGTCGATCAAGACGCGGCGAGGTGTTACGGTTTTGGGCAGGCCTTTCCGTGTTGTAGTTGTGATGTCGTGTGTGGCTGTCCTGAGGATAGCCGGATGTGTTATTGTGCTACGCTCGTTGTTCGCAGCGAGGGGTAGATGTCATGTACTAATTTTCTCTCCTTCTATAAAGCTATGGTACGCAATTTGCGTACTCTCGAAAAAAAATTATCATAAAAGAAAATAAATAAGTAATTAGAATTCCGTTCAAAACATGAAAAGCAAAAAGAATTATCATAAAAGAAAATAAATAAGTAATTAGAATTTTGTTACAAACTTTAATAGCAAAAAGAATTATCATAAAAGAAAATAAATAAGTAATTAGGATTCTATTCAAAACATTAAAAGCAAAAAGAATTATCATAAAATAAAATAAATAAGTAATTAGAATTTTATTACAAACTTTAATAGCAAAAATAATTAACATAAAAGAAAATAAATAAGTAATTAGAATTCTGTTTAAAACATTAAAAGCAAAAAAGAATTATCATAAAAAATAATAATTAGAATTCTGTTCAAAACATTAAAAGCAAAAAGAATTATCATAAAAGAAAATAAATAAGTAATTAGAATTCTGTTCAAAACATTAAAAACAAAAAGAATTATCATAAAAGAAAATAAATAAGTAATTAGAATTTTGTTACAAACTTTAATAGCAAAAAAAATTATCATAAAAGAAAATAAATAAGTAATTAGACGGGTGCATTGGTACCGGTTGGTGGAACCAACTGGGACCAATGACCCACCTTTAGTCCCGGTTGGTGCCTCCAACCGGGACCAAAGGTCTCTGTTTCCCGCACTTTGGGCTGCTGAAAAGAGGCATTTGGTCCCGGTTGGTAGCCCAACCGGGACTAAAGGGGTGCATTAGTCCCGGTTTTTGCCACGAACCGGGACCAATGCCTTTGCTATATAAGTAGCACTTAGGAAAATTTCAGAACCGCCCATCCCCACTTCAATCTCTTCTCCTGCTCTCCCCCGACGGCGGCGAATCCATCCACGACGCTGGCAGGCTGCCCGCGCCAGCCCTCACCCAGCGTTGCCCCGTCCCACGCCGCCCCGGCCCGCTTCGCCCCGGCCCGCGCCGCCCCGTCCAGCGCTGCCCCGACGCCGTCCCGCGCCGCCCCGCCCCGCCCCACGCCGCACCTCGCCGTCACCGTCGCCGTCGCCATCGCCATCGCCGTCGCCGTGAGCAACTAATTTAATTTGAGGTTAGAAGTAGTTAATTTAGATGTGTAGTTAATTTTGTTAGATTTTTTTTTGATTTTTTTGTAGTTCATAGGTTTTTTTGTTGGATGTGTAGTAATTTAGATGTGTAGTTCATAAATTCTTCTGTTAGATTTTTTTTCATATTGTGTAATTAATTTGTTCATAGTGTGTTAGATTTTTTTCTGTTAGTAGATATTTTTGGTGATATTATTGTTGAATATGCATGTTTGAATGTTCATATACATGCAAAGATCGAATATGTCAAATTTTTATGTTTTTTTTCTGTTCATAGAATTTTTATGATTTTTTTCTGTTTGTAATTTTGTTCATAGAATTTTAATTATTTTTTTGTTCATAGTATTTTCTTTGTCAACTTATTGTGTATGTATAGGAAAATTGTGAATGATATAAGTCATTTATGAATATGTTCATATTTAGAATAGAGGAAAAATGAAAAAAAATAAGAAGAGAAAGTGTTTAATATAATTAATTAGAAAAATAATAGAACTATAGTTAAACTAGTTTATTTTTAGTAAGTACTACTTTATTTTATTTATAGTAAGTGCTTCATATATAGTTGAACTAGCTAGTTGATTTAATAAACTACTTTATTTTACTATATATAGAAGTAGTTTGTTTTTAGTAAGTACTACTTTATTTATTTATAGTAAGTGCTTAGTAGTTGAACTAGTTGATTTAATTAATAAAACTACTTTATTTAACTATATATAGAAGTAGTTCCGCATCGACGCCGGCGATGCCTATCCCGCATCCTCGTCGTCGTCGACTCGGCGGTGGAGGCCTGCTTGATCAGGGCCATGTTCAGGACTGGGCTCCGTTGGGCTGGTATTGGAAGGTGCTGCCTTCTGGGGGACGTAGGTTGGTGAGGAGGCAGCCCGTTGTTGACCCGGTCTTTGTTTGGTGGCGGTCGCGTGGGCCAGTGATGGTGTCAAGGCTTCCGGACACTGCGGAGGTGGTACGTCACCGTGTCAGCGAGGAGGACGAGCACGTCCGTCGCTACATGGTTGCATTGGAGGGCAGGTTCGGCAATACCTGGCACATTCTTCAGGGATCTCACTGGAGCTATGATCCTGTGATGGTTCCTTATCTTTGGGTGTCCACCGCCCGCGACGATACCCGTCGGGCGCTACGGTTCTAGTTGTATTAGTGATGCTATATTAGTGATAATATTCGACCATGTACGGACATCAAGAGATGATGTACTTTTGCTTATAACTGAATGCATGCTAATTTGAATACTACTTTATTTTATTATATGGTTTTGCTTATTTTATAATTTGGTTTTGCTTATTGAATGCTCATATTAGAAAAGTTCTCCTTCATTCCCGTGTGCTAGACAATTTGGTGTAATAATACACTCGGGAATGAAAGGAGGAGCTACGTACCATCACCGATAGTCAACCCGTGATTAATAATAATGATCTAGTTTAATATTTGAATTATGAACATAGGCCGAAAATGTCGTACTCGGACGACGAAAACCGCCCGGGGGAGTGCGACTGGTGGCACGACGACTAAGATATGTGCGACAGGTTCATTGAGTTGGACGACGATCGGCGCTTCAGCATTAAGCTCGAGGAGACCTTCGATGTTCATACGGTACGCAACGACGACAATAGTTTTTTTTCGTAATTAAGCACGACTTCAACTATTTTAACGTGTATTTTTCATTTCTTTTTCAATTCGACTAGCTTATCCCATGCTATGCAAGACGCCATGTCTTGGAGAGGATGGGTTTTGAAGACCATGAAAATATGGAAACCAAAAAAATTCTCCTAAGGACCCATCAGGTGTGAATTTTCAAGTAAAGTTGTACAATGCTGAGAGTGTAACCCATTTTGGTTGCAAAAATTGGGAAGCACTTTGCAAGATGTATGGTTTTGATGAGGGTATGCTTGTCACCATGGATCTTGGTGATCCTACAATCGAGCAAGACAGACCTTCGATTTGGGTCCTTGTGGATACACCTCCAATTCTTCCCCCATGTGAGCTTAACATAGTTATTAAGTAATTTATATTGTTTATTTCAAAATAGTTGACATCTTATTTCCATTGACAGCTTATTTTCATTCTTCAAAGAATGTGCGGAAGATGGTAGACAAAACCCACTACACCGATGGCTCCGAATTAACTTATAGGGAGAAAATTATCTGATCGCATTTTGTACTAATCTTGAGAATTACAATGTCTATAATCGAACTCCTCAACATTATGGTCAATACGTGCCACTAGTGCACGTGTTGAACTACGGTAACTACCATGGAGATACCCTGGTAAGATTTTTTACTATTACGACATCCGTGCATATATTTACACACTTCTAAAAGTTGTACATCATTGCTAACTATAAAGTTATTACTATGTTTTTCAATAGATAATCCCGAATGATTGTGTGCCTCATCTGATGTATACGCACAGTAGGCTTCATGTTTTGAATATACAAACAGGTCTTCCTACGAATCTGAACTGCCCATACCGGGTTTCTAAAAGAAGTGGAGACATGACAATCAAAGAATGGAAAAAATGTATGGACAGTCGTAAGGAGCTTCTTGGAAGCAAAAGGCAGCGAAGCGCAAGAATTGAAGACAGGATGATCTCCATTCTTCATAATGGAGAGTCAAGGTCTATATTATTTTATGCTATTTTACCTTAAGGGTGTTTAGGTCCTACCTGATACTGATGATCATGTGCAAAGAACAATTATGTAGGGTTGGGTTCGATGACTATGAGGATGATGATCGTATGACTTATTATTAATAACGAGTAGAAGTTGTATGATGATGCATGATTAGTAGGACTTGTTATTATATATGATGATGTATGATGCAAGCATGCATGAGTTATTATATCAGCGGGTGAAATGAACATAGCAGCAGCGTTGGTAAACCAAGGACGAAGATATAAGTGAGGACACTTTTCTCTATTAGCTAGCTAATAACAACCTAAAAATAACCCCCAAAACCCCTAAAGCAGCCATTTTTTCTTAAAAAAAACATTGTCTTTTGGTCCCGGTTGGTGCCACCAACCGGGACCAAAGGCCCCCCTGCCTGGGCTCAGCGCACCGGCCACGTGGAGGACCATCTGTCACGGTTCGTGTTAGAACCGGGACTAAAGGGGGGAGGCATTAGTAACGACCCTTTAGTCCCGGTTCAAGAACCGGGACTAAAGACCCTTACGAACCGGGATAAATGCCCTGTTTTCTACTAGTGTATATGTCCTATAAGCCTAGTGCTTTCATCGGGCACACGGCTTATAGGCTGCTCCGTGACGGCGCCGTCAACCACTGCCATTGTAGACACGTGGCTGATGTCTTTGCCGAGTGTGTGCTGTAAGTCGGGTGCCTTTTCCCATAGATACCGCGTGTTTCATATAAGCCGTGAGCTTTTTTGCGAAACTCAGCTTACAGATGACCATAAGCCGAGTTCTTTGTATTTACCGGGTGTTTTTTTCACGAGACTCGGCTAAGAGGAGCATAAGCCGGGTGCCCGAAAAAAAACACTCGGCTTATAGCCTAACACACGGGAACGGGGATTTTCCTGTAATGCGTGGGATCAATTCGTCAACAACCATAGTGGAATATTCCTGCCAAGCACTCCGTCGGCACGTTTCTGGTACTCACCGCCTACTGTATTAGGACAAGAACCAATAGTGACAGGGCCCAAAATTCCCCCCGATGAGGTCTGAATGGTCACGACCATAGTGGAATACTTGTACTGGAGATTCTAGAAATTTTACTAATACAAGAGGCTGGAGCTAATATCTTGAACTATTACAGTAGAACGCATGGACATGGAGCATGGTTGATCAGACATAGCAGGTAGATAGCTTTTGGACTGGAACACCTACTAAAAACCTTGATTTCTTTACGGGGATGCATACGCAGGATGACAAGGCCAGGCAACTTGTTCAGCCCTTATGCTCCATATATGTCCCTTCTTTATTTAGCGTTCGTCTGCCTGTCAGCATCCAAGCTTGTTAAGCCTAACTTTGTCGGCTTTGCTTAATGTTTTTCTATTAGCGCATTATTGATGGATCCAAATCACCTGACCTGGCGTAGTTGTTGGCCGGCCCTTATCATAGGCGTATAGAAATGAAAAATGACCGGGCCGGCACTAGCTTGACGCGCTCATTAGTCGTCGTCTTACGCGCGTCTTATCGATGAAGTAACCATACTATAAGATGATGAGATTATCCAATATATAGATTGGAAGAGACTTTGACTTGGAGTATAAGATGATGAGGCCTAGTCGGAAAAGCATAGTTGGAGACTTGGAGTAGTTGGAGACTGGCAGCAACGGCGGCTAGGGTCGCCTCTCCTCTCTCCGCTGACCCTCTTCTCCACCTCTCCTCCCCTCGTCCTCACCTTCCTCGTCCAGATCCGGTGGCCGGCAGCTCAGGAAGGCAGTGTCCGACTACGCCTACGAGGACGGCGACCCTCACCTCCTGCGTCGAGTTTTCCGACTAGGCCTCACCACCGCTGCGCATCTCCTCTTTCTAGTTCTGGGGCAGCGCAGGAGGGAAGGGCAGAGGAGCAGTCTAAAGCGGGATGGCAGCCAGTGCGACGACGGGGGTGTTGAACCCGCTCCTCGGCAAGCTCAGCCAGCTGCTCGGCGAGGAGTACAAGAAGCTCACGGGTGTGAGGAAGCAGGCCTCATTCCTCAAGGACGAGCTCAGCGCCATGAAAGCTCTGCTTGACACCATGGAGCTCATGGATAACCTCCATCCATCCGCTAAGAATTGGAGGGACCATATCAGGGAGATGTCCTATGATATGGAGAACTGCATCGACGATTTCATTCATGACATCGAAGGTGCTGATGCAAAGAAAGGCTTCGTCAGGAAAATGGCTCAGCGGCTCAGGAGACTGGGGAGGCGTCATCAGATCGCCAACCGCATCGAGGAGCTCAAGGTTCTCGCGGCGGAGGCAAATGCTCGACGCGAGAGGTACAACATTGATGAGTGCATCAATTCGAGTCCTGGTCCTGTGGCCGTGGATCCCCGGATCCCAGCGCTCTACAAGGAGGCGGCAAGCCTTGTTGGTATTGACGGCCCGAGAGAAGAGCTGGTCAATTTGTTGATGGATTATGAGAAAAAACTCAAAGTGGTTTCCATTGTGGGGTTCGGAGGTTTGGGTAAAACCACGCTTGCCAAACAAGTGTATAATGAGATTGGAGGGAAATTTGCATGCAAGGCATTTTTCTCGGTCTCCCAAAGGCCAGATGTCAAAAGCCTTCTTAGCGGCCTACAATTAAAGCTTGAGGTTCCCCGGAAAGAAGAAAATTTAAAGCTTGAGATGGGGGATTCTTCTCATGCTTACAAGCTGGAAGATATTATTGACCACCTTAGAGAACACCTCAAACATAAGAGGTATTTTTTCTTCTAGTACCGACATTTGACATCATTCTTAACATACTTTGTTTCCTTCATTTTAGTTTTGATGCTTATCTGTAACTTACAACCATATACTGATATAATGTATGAATTGCAATAGGTACTTAATTATCGTTGATGACTTGTGGGATCAAGCATCATGGAATACTATTAGGTGTGCCTTTCCAGACAATGCTAATGAAAGTAGAGTAATGGTAACCACACGATTGGATGACGTAGCTACCACAGCATGTTTGAGTGACCATGCCTGCATTTACAGTATGAAGCCACTCAAAGAGCAGGACTCAAGAAGATTATTTTTTAGTAGAGTATTTGGGCTGGAAAATGTCTGCCCACCACAGTTTAAAGAAATTTCAGCTCAAATTCTCAAGAAGTGTGGCGGATTGCCACTTGCAATTATCTCCGTAGCTAGCCTACTAGCTAGCCATGAAGCAAGTCCGTTGAGTGAATGGGAGAGCATAAAGAATTCTCTTGGTGCCAAGTCTGCCACAAAACCCACCTTGGAAGAGATGAGGGGTATACTGAACCTTAGCTACATGCATCTTCCTGTTCATCTCCGGCCATGTTTTTTGTATCTCGGCATGTATCCAGAAGACCGTGAGACCGAGAGGAATGACCTAGTTCGGCAATGGATAGCCGAAGGCTTTGTTTGTAGTTCGCATGGAGCGGATTTGGTTGATGTTGCGAAAAGTTATTTCAACGAGCTTATCAATAGAAGTATGATTCAGCCTGTAAGAACATCTCATGGGGAGGTACTTTCTTGCAGAGTGCACGATATGATGCTGGATTTGATCCTAAGCAAGAGTACAGAAGACAATTTTATCAGTATAGCATATAACTATGAAGACATGGCAAGATTGCATAGTTGCAAGTACAAGGTTCGTCGATTATCCCTCCAATCGAGTGCTGGTGGTGCAACATCGGAGACCATTGCTACTAGCATGTCACAAGTTCGATCATATGCACGGTTTCAAGAGTCCCAATACACTCCTCCGCTTTCACAGTTTAAGTATCTACGGGTGCTTACCTTTGAGTTTCCACCTAATTGGGAAACGACAGTCGACCTGACTGCAATTGTCCGTTTGTTTTTACTGAGATATTTGAAAGTTTCAGCCTTATCAGCAGTCGTAGCGCTCCCGGCAGAAATTCAAGGGCTCGTACATTTGCAAACTCTGGACTTACGTTGCAAGGAGACCCAAAGCTTTCCTTCAGATATAAGTTGTTTGGCCAACTTGTTTCATCTGAGACTTCCATTGTGTATAGTGCTACCTCAAGGGATCAAGAAGATGAAATCAATACGCACCCTACGTTGTTGGGACATGTCGAGGAGTTCGCTGGAGGATATCAAAGGCCTTGGTGAGCTGATCAATCTGAAGGAATTGTACTTAAGCACACGTTTAAACAAGTGCTTGACGTTGGAACAAGAGGATGCTTTGGTCTCCTCCATCGGAATGCTCCAAGACCTCAAGTGCCTCGTCCTCGATTGGGAGCATGGATGCAGTGACCCTGACAGCCAGCTGGACTCCTTACATGATCCTCCTCGCCGTCTCGAGGAACTCTATCTGCTAGACTGGGAGTTCAGAAGAGTTCCCAAATGGATCGGTGAGCTATGTTGCCTCCGAATCCTCAATCTGCATGTGTTGCACCTGTCGAGTGATGAGGTTGGTGTTCTTGGTCAGCTCCCCTCCCTCGTCGGTGTCAGGCTCAAAGTGCCGGATGTCTCCCAAGACAAAGTTGTGGTTGGCATGGGGTTGTTTCCTGTTCTGGAGCACTTTTTGTTTGAGTCTGACAAAGATGTGAATGTGTATCTGAGCTTCGAGGCAGGAGCTATGACCAAGCTACAAAAGCTCACCCTGCAATTCAGCTGGAGAGAGTGGAGAGGTGGTACACCAGCCGGCATGGAGTGCCTGCCATGCCTCCAGCACATCGTGGTGTGGCTCAACTCCACTAGCATCAAGTCAGACAAAAATCTGGAAGATGTACGTGCTGATCTCGAGTCTGCTTTCAAGAGCGCCACAAGTCTGCACCCAGGGCATCCCTCTGTTTCAGTTTATTAGCCATCCATTCGATCCATACACATTTTATGGTCTGTAACTTAATTAATTCCCTCGCCACTTTGCTGTCTTGATTAATGTTTTTTGTTAGCATTTCCCTTGAGTATTTGATTTCTTTTCTCGGGATACTGTAAACCTGATGCACTTAAGTTTTATTTTTCAATGGGGGCATTTCGATCAGCGCATCTTAAAGCAGGCAGCAGTGTCTGGAAATATGTCGTCTCGTTCGATGTGTGTGTGCATGTATAAACTGTTGTCAAACAACACAATGATGACTATCAGATGGAAGGTACCAGTTTCGAAAGGGATCGCCTCATAGTAACCAGACAGAGGGGCATGATCTGGAGCACTCTACTTGAAGGAAACCCCGCAAAAAAATCCAACCACAGGATGAATACTCCTGGGCATCTTAACATACAAAGGAGCACTAATAAAGAATCTGCAACAAGAAGGCAAGCAGAAGACAGAAACACATAAAACAGGGCAAAACAAAACCATGACAATACAAAATTTCCACATGATATTGTTTCCATTAGTTTGCAAACTCTTGGATGGAACTCTGGCAATTCTGCAGCTATGGACAGCTAACTTCAAGGTGTGAATTTAACTAATAATGACATGAAGCAATGAGAGAAAGAGAAGCCAGTGCAGCATTGCACTAACTAAATCAACCAATGACTAGAAGAAGCATATCTAAGTCACATTAAAAAACATGGATTTCTTACTAACAAAAGAATAAAGTCAGCAGGTAAGAAGAGGAGTAATTCTCAGAAATAAAATAAAAGGAGCAAGCAGAGTTGGAGGCTACATGCATGCTCTTCTTGGTGGAAAGACAGCGTGGTCTCACTGAGCACCGTCTTGGCAGCTTGGTTGGCCAATGTCCATGTACGTGAAGCCGGCAAATCCCAATTACAAAATCGCTCTTAAGATCTGGACCTGGGAAGTGGGAACAAAATGGAAGTAGCAACACATAATCCGTTCAACCATGATATGGGAAAATATAGTTACATGAGAGCGTTGAGCCATGCTGTGATTTTCTCATCAGCATTTTCAAGATGAAACCTGCAATGTGAGGAAGAAGGGATGGGAGGAGCGACTTACTCCCTCCATTTACTTATACAAGGCCACTATGAAAAATACACTTTGCATCTATACAAGACCACCAACAATAATTGAGACAAAAGTTAATGATATTTTTTTGAACTAGTAGCCTATTTAATACTTGCATGCATGCAGTCATAATGACACTCCAATCAGCTTTCTATCCCTTCCTTGCATGCATGTGGTGTATTAATGATCCCACTGAACGAAAAAAAAGTGGGTTTACAAAACAAGACATTAAATTTTATCTTGGTACCTGTAATATGAGTTTGTGGCCTTGTATACAAAAATGGAGGGAGTACAACAAACCTGTAGCCGGCTCGCTCCACCTCGCCGATCGAGCGGCCTCCGCCTCCTCAGGTGCAATCCGCCCGGCCCTCCCTCGTCCGACTTAGCGTGCAGGTCGCCTGTCCGGGCGATTGGCCTGACATCCCATCAGCCCGCGTGAGACGCGGCTCATGCTCGTGTACGTACTAAGAGCAACTCCAAAGGGCCGATCCATTTCGTCCGGCTGCGTCTGTTTGGGTCGACGCAGACAAAAATGGCGGCCCAGCGCGCCGACCCAAACCCAAATCACGTCCGCGTCGCGTCCGTGCCGACGCATTTGCGGCCCAAATTTGCGCCCCAAATGCGTCGGCGCAGACGCCGAACGGACGCTTTGCGCGCCTTCTCGCTATCCGCCGCGTTCCCACATGACAGCCGTCCAACTACCCGTTGCCCATGCGGTTAGCTTAATTTATGACGACGAGCCCACGCGTCAGCGACGGCGCTCGTCCTTTTTTAAGCCGACCGTGGGGCGGGGCCGTCCTCATCCAAACTCGCCGTCCACATCTGCCCACCTTTGCTCCCTCGTTGCCGGCAAACCCTAGCCACCACAACCACAGCGAGATGGGCCTCTTCTCCGGCGCCAGCGGCAGCAAAGCCAAGGGCAAATCACCCGCCATCCCTTTCCCCTTCGAGTTCCTCCTACCTCCGCCGGCGCCGGCGCCGGCAGAGGAAGCGCGTCAACGTGCCAATACACCAGGCGGAGTGGCACTGGCAGAACCGCCAACCTCTGCCGTATCCGGACGTGACGCTGCCGCACGACTGGCATCTGGATCCAGATTGGATCCCAGTGCCGGCGGCGCGCGGTCGGCTCGTGCTCACGCGGAGGAGGTGCGGCGCCGGCGGACGCTGCTGACGCCGGAGCAGCGCGCCGACCCGGCCTACACAACCAACTCGCCCAACTCGGCGAGGTGGTTCGCCTTCGAGCACGAGGAGGCGAGGCGACGGGGCGTGCGCGAGGTCGACCGGAGGTTGCCGCCAACGCCGCTCGTCGTCCGTGAGGAGGACCAGGCGGCGGAGGACGCCTACCAGGCGGCCCTTGCGGCCGTCTACCGAAAGAGCGAGGAGGACGAGCGGCGCAGAGCGGAGGCGGCGGAGGCGGAAGAGGAGGCCCGGTACAAGGCGGTAATGGCGCAGGCCCTTGCCCTCTCCGTGGCGGGCGACAGCGTAGTGCCGCCGGTGGCCCCGCCGTCCCCCATCAAGCCGGAGCCGCAGCCGGAGCCCGAGCCCGAGCCCATCGCGCGCTTCTCCTGGAATGGAGTGGTGCGCGAGTGGGTGTCCGTGCCACCAGTTTGGTTGGGGGCGACGCCAGCACAGGAGAAGGCGTACCTCGAGATGTGGCGCCAGCTCCGGCTGGCAGAGGAGCGCCTTGATGGCGAGTACGAGGACATGCTCGAGCGCGACCTCGAGGAGGAGCAGCGCGAGGCCGAGGAGGAGGCGCGCCAGGCCGCGGCTGCACAGGCGGCCGCACACCCCCTCGCCCCGGCACTGCCTGCGCCGGCACATCCCGACATGACGGCGCTCTGGAACACGGCGTTCGCCTGGGCCGGGCCGGCACCGACGCTCATCGACCTCACGGACCCCGAGGACGACGCCGCCGCCGACTAGGGCAGCGCGCCGCCTCGTAGTTTATTAGGCTGTTTTTTTAATGCAAATATGGACGCGTGAACTCTCGCCGGCCTTCGTGGCCGGCTTTAATGTTTAATTAATGTTGTTTCTTTTTTTTAATATGCATGCGTTCATTTTTTTTGGCGCCGTCAAAATGGGTCTCAGGCCAGCGTCGGCGCACGCGCCGACCCAAATGCGAAAGCGGGCATCCGTGTCCGTCTGGCCGACCCAAACGGACAAATAACGGACGAAATCGCCGTCCGTTTGGGTCGGCCCCGTTGGAGTTGCTCTAATCCAAAATCAATCAAGCTGCTTCAGGTGCTCTACATTTGAGATCAATGCACGCCTACCTTGAAATCCTAACCTATATGAATCAAAGTTTGGCATGAAAGCATTTTTTTCCCAGTTTTTCATGATCTTCCACAGAAGTCAGAAACGCAAATATATCCATGGACTTCCATTTTGATGGATCTTCTCTAAGAAACGGCAACATCAACATATCAATATGTTTCATAGGAGTTAGCGTGACAAAACTAGCATGTAATGCGTATACTGAAGACAACCAACATCCATTTAGCCAAAGACAATAAAAATTCAGTACAGTGTGCCCACCATTTTGGATTTAGGCACAACAAAATTGTCAACGACAGCCATTGTCCTCAAATTTAGGACAGTGCATCATTGCATTTTAGCAGGCAGTATTCATTACCTTAACCTTTGCATCCCATCAGCAAGCTTTTTTTGGTGGTGCACTAAAACCAAACAAGTACCAGTATCCTCCTACTACATAAATTTCAAGGTATGCGGGTCCTGAAAAACTGAGATATTTTTCCTCCTGGTGGTTGCAGTGATCTTCTCCCCTCGTTTCAACCTCTCTCTCCTTTGATTTGATCGCTTAGGTCCCTGCTTTTGCCAAGACTGACAACTGCTCATTAAAATTCGCTTGCATTTTTATTTTCATGTAGCGTATTATGGTCAGAATCTGTAGTCAACTAGTCATAGTCTTTGCAAAAAACATTAAGTAAAGCAGAACTTTACTTGTAGCCATAGGAACTAAATATACGATATTAGCTGCAATAGTATATATAACTAAAGCAGAACCGTAACTATAAGGAACATGCTGATAACACCAAATCATAGGCATCCTGCTTTATGACCAGTGTAGAGAAAGAACTGAATTTATATGTCAGATACTGAATGTGGATACTCTGTTCTAGCTTGAAAAAAGATCTTATACTGTGGACGGAGGGAGTAGAAGTTCTATAACAATAAACTGTTGTGGCACAACACGATGCAGGTTTCTGAAAGGGCTCACCTCATAGAAAAGTAAACCCGAAAATAATGTGCAACCAAAACACAAAAGATGAAAACTCATGGGCATCTGAGCAGTAAGCCCAACTAAGCTGCACCCCATGTTTTCTCCATTTCGGTGGTAAGACAGGAGAGCGCCATTCCTTTAGGTTCAGTCAGACTACTTACTGTACCAAGAACTGAATGTCGCTACTATTTACTGGACAGTGGTGTCTTACAGCAAAATAAAATGCTACGTTTTAAGTCATATATTTGGACTGTTATAAATAACCCCAATAGGCATCAACAGCTGTAGTCAACTTGTAAAAGGAAAACAAACATGCAGACCTAAGTATATAAATTCAATCTTTTGTTTCTATGAACAATGCTTGCAAACATGAGAAAGCACAACTCACTTCCTCAATCACATGTACATTTTTTACCTGACGCATCAATGGAAACATCCACTTCTTTCAGTCGAGAATGAATGTTTAATAGTCAGAACTGAATAACCGCAAACCACATGCAGTCATCCATCGTTTCAAATTAAGAAAAATATACTCATGCTTAATACTGTAATTCAGCATCACCATATAGTATGCTCCAGGGCAGCAGAAAAAATAACATCGACTGATTAGGTTTGTTATCTTCATACTAGAGAGATGGTTCGCTGGAACGTCTGAGTAAAACATAAGTCTAACCCCAGTGAAGAAAATAACCTATCTTAACCATTATTTTTGCTTAAGTATAACTCTTTTAAGAAAGGTTTATGAATCTGAACAGCAGGGTGATTTTTTCGCTCGTGGTAATGGGCTTTGTTGTATCTATCATATCTGAACCTAACATCCAATGCGTTCATCTTCATATAACTATAAACCAGATGTCAACACAAGCCTTCACATCGCCTAAGTGTTACATTCTCCTCCATTTTGATCATGAAGTTCAGGAAAAGAAAGTTAACATACCTCAGTTCAAGTCAGAGCATGAAAAATTAAACAGCAGAAGCCCAGATCTGTTGATGCTCTGCAGACGTAATATAACAGAGGTGCATTGCATCCGATGGCCAAGAAAGCAAGTTGGAGTCACCGGGCAGGGACTAGACTCTGGTATTTTTTAACCCAGGCACAACACTCTTCGGAGCCAAAGGCTTGAACACAGGTGGCAGGCTGGGTGTGCAGCGGGCCACACGCCACTAGCCAACTGGTCGAATCCCAGTTCGCAGATAGGCGCTTCATCACCTTGGAATAACCGTATAACTTTTACTAAGTCATATTCTGGTTTCGCTGAATATATACTATTTCTCATCTTGTTGATCATCAGCTGCAGTTGCCATTTGCAGCTTTCACACAATACAACTAGTTGCTGCAATTTTCTCTTTTTTGTCAGATCTAAATAGCTGTCATCTTTCGTGTCTCTGAACAGGGAAAATGTTTGTATATAATGGCACGGTGACAGTAGCAGGGATGGTTACCCCTGTTGGTCATTAAACACAACCAGGAAACATAATCACATCACAAAACACAACTTGCCACTCTTTATGTTAGAATGGACAACCGGCAGAAGGTCTCAGTGTCTCGAAGTCTAACCTAAATATTAATGAAAGTTGGTACTAATCAATATACAGTGGAAGCTAAAAGATAAGGAAATGAATATGCACATGCATGACAAATAAATTTTGGCATGGAAGCAAATGATACTTATACATTTTGGTGGAAAACGAGACCACATTACTCTTTTGGTTTCTGGTTTTGTGAATGCTTGGTTCATCATAAAATTGGACCACCGCACATATCCAGTTTCCAAGATCTTTCATGGAAGTCAGAAAGACAAAATATCCATGAACTTTCATTTACAGAGATCTTCTCTAAGGAATGACAACATGAACAAATAGGGGTTCAGGAATCAAGTTATCAGTTTCATATAAGGAGTTAGCATTTAGCAACAAGCACACCACAGAAAACAACCAACATCATCTTAGGAAAAGAACACTGAAACAGGAAGTACTAAGAGCTTACACGCAGGGTGATCACTTTGTTGCACAATACACTGTAACCAACTTCCATAGCCCTTTTCTGTTCATATGAATCTGAAATTATTTGGCATCTCCCCTTTGCAAGCTGTTGCATAGTCTTCAGCGAGGTGTGGTGCGGCTTCCCTGTGAGGGCATATGAGCTTCTCCACAAATACCTTCTCAGTCATCTTGACCGCAGAATATAAGCTCAAGTCACGATCTAGCAGTCCATTTTGCTTGAGAAACTTGATAACATAGTACCGGGGTCTGAGTCGGCCCTCCATGCTATAAGAAATTATTTCCGGTCGATGAGCAATGTACACGGGTTCCACCCCCACCTTATAGAACAGGAACTCGGACCTGCGCTTCAGAGATTCCTTTGACTTCTCCAGCAGAATCGGATACTTGCGCACAGCAATGCTCACTTCGGCATCAGACCACCTGAACGTACTCTTCAAGTAGTTCACTTTGGCGGCAATCTTCTCCTCGTTGAGAAACGCGACAGCCCGTAGCGCTTGCCTGAACATTCCAGTGCCACGAGGAACACCCAATCTTTCAGCACATGCCACCATTGCCCGGACGCGCTCCGGGTTGGTGGCGAGCATCCTCGGTACAGGGATACACAGCTTGGCAATATGACAATCATCTAGCCCGCACTCCTTAAGAAACACAACATTGGGCTTGACAACCTTGTCGAGGTCCGACGACAGAAGGCGGGGTGAGTGCTTGAGCAGCCGGAGGAAGTTGTGGAAGGAGCCCAAGAGGGGCAGGTAGTAGTGCAGCTTGGGGACTATGGATCTACAGCGGAAGTAGGCGTGGGCGAGCGAGACGAGGCGGGCGATGTCGGAACGCGACAGGCCGAGGCCGGTGAGCCCATCGACCACCGGAGCCAGGGTTTTGTCCACTTTGGCGCATAGGAGCTGCGGGTCCTTGGCGACGGCGGCGGAGACGTCGGGGCCGGAGAGACCGAGGCCGGCGAGGAAGGCGAGGACGGCGTCGGGGTTGGCGGGGGATTTGAGGTGGGAGAGCTTGGTGGAGGCCTTGAGGGCTTGTGGCCTGGCGAGGCCGCAGGTGTCGACGAGGTACTCCTCCACGGCGAAGCTGCTAGGGTTCGGGGAAACGGGGGCGGAGAGCAGGCGGCTGAGTGGGAAGAATGCAGCTTTGGAGGGAGAGGAGAGGATATGGGAAAGGATGGACTCTCGGAGCCGGAGCATGGCGCAGGCGGCGGTGGCGGCGGCGCCGGCGGCGACAGAGATTCTTTTTTGGGTGTGTGGATTGGAACTGCGTACTCGTCACTGTGACTGTGAGGAAGGAGCAAGTCTGGTGCGTGGGCTCTATTGGACCGTGGGTTTTGATGGGCCTACCTTTGTGTTAACACTGTTCTAACAAAAAACTATGATGTTTAATGGGCCTACCTTTGTGCTTTGGCCAGTTGGCCCTCATGTCTTGCTTTTTTGTGAGTCGAATGTTTAGACAAAAAATTTCTCCCTCATCATGGGAATAATGATATTCCACATTCACTTTTGTTGTATTGTGTTCGGTCCAGTTTAGTTAGCATGAGGTTTTCTTTTTCCCTACTTTTGTTTTGTTTTTCATTCATTTTTATTTATTTTCTCATATTTCTTTAACTATTTAACTGTTTATCCATCTTTTTTGTTTTCACTTTCCTAGTTACCATTTTATTATTTTCCTATTTTTGGTCCATTTTTTTATATATTTACTTTTGTGCAATAAATTTGTTTTTCAGTTTTATTTATTTTCTCTTATTTCTTTAACTACTCCCTCCGTTCCTAAATGTAAGTCTTTGTAGAGATTCCACTAGGTGGACTAGATACGGAACAAAATGAATGAATCCACACTTAAAATGCATCTATATACATCCGTATGTAGTTCATAGTAGAATCTCTACAAAGACTTATATTTAGGAACGGAGGAAGTACTTAACTGTTTATCCATCTCTTTTCTTTTCACTTTCCTAGTTACCCTTTTATTATTTTCCTAATTTTGGTCCATCTTTCTATGTAATTACTTTTGTGCAATATGTTTTTTTTCAATTTTATTTATTTTCTCGTATTTCTTTAACTACTTAACAGTTTATCCATCTTTTTTGTTTTCACTTTCCTAGTTATCATTTTATTATTTCCCCTATTTTTGGTCCATTTTCTATATATTTACTTTTGTGCAATATTTTTTATTGCATTTTTTAAAGAGTGCGGTATGGGAAGCCCCTAAAACGATTTCTGTTTTTTGAAACAATAAGAAATCAAATTCACATTCGTGAGGACTTCAAACCAGCTGGATCTTTTTCTTTGACACTACTTATAAAAGTGGAGATTTTTTTCCACTAACAGGTACTTTGTTCCAAATAGTAATATTTCTATTATTTTGGAAAAATATAGGTTTCATAATATATTTTTTGCTCTTTTCCCGATGCACTATTTTTTTGAAGTACAATAAAAAATATATTTGATATACATGGACAAATTTTATACATAATTTTATTGAACATAAACGAATATACATAAATGATCATTTTTGTGTACACTAAGAAATATGTCAAGAAAGAAGCTTCTACACCCAGGACACTTCTACAAGTCAAAACAAGTTTCACAAGTCAAAACATTTGTTGGGAAGAATATTTGTTCAACACTCTATTATAATTTTGAATTTTTCTTGTATAGGAGTATCATTTTTTAAATAAACATGGCAAAACCTATATTTTATTATGTACTCACTCTGTCCCATAATATAAGATCATTTTGCACATCTGTTCAATGCTAGATACATATGTTTGAGCGACAAATAATATGGATAGTGTTATGACCGGACAGGTCTATACCAGGAAGAGGCCCACCGGGCATTAGTATTAGGGGCTTGTCCCGCAAGTTATCTTAGGCAAGTTATATTAGGCAAGTTATATTAGGCAAGTTATCTTAGGCTAAAGTTATAAATACTAGTTGTAAGACACCGTTTGAGATCAAGCAATAAAGATATTATAATCTTCTGTTGCCCGGCTCCCCAAGGAGCCGGAACCCTAGCCGCCTCTCCCAACCCTAGCCGCAAGTTATCTTAGGCAAGTTATATTAGGCAAGTTATATTAGGCAAGTATCTTAGGCTAAAGTTATAAATACTAGTTGTAAGACACCCTTTGAGATCAAGCAATAAAGATATTATAATCTTCTGTTGCTCGGCTCCCCAAGGAGCCGAAACCCTAGCCGCCTCTCCCAACCCTAGCCGCGACGGCGCCCGACCGACTAGCCGCGACGGCGAGCGGCTGGTGGCCCTGCTGGATACTGGCTCCACCCATAATTTCCTACCCGCGGCAACCATGCGTCGGCTAGCACTGCCGACCACGAGTAGGGAGCGCCTGCGGATCACGGTGGCAAACGGTGATCACCTCCAGTGTCATGGGCTCGCCCGCGACGTTCCCATCTCCATCTGTGGCGAGCCCTTCTCCATTACCTGTGCAGGGATCGACCTCGGCTGCTTCGACTTCATCCTCGGGGTGGACTTCCTCCGGACCCTCGGACCCATCCTGTGGGACTTCGACGTGCTCACGATGACGTTCTGGCGGCTAGGCCGCCGCATCCGGTGGGACGCCCTTGGGGGCGCCGCGCCGGCCGTGCCACACCTCCAACTGGCCGCCGCGTCCCAGGAGGCCGAGCACCCCCTGCTGGATCCCCTTCTGCAGCAGCACAGCGATCTCTTCGACGAGCCTCGGGGTCTTCCGCCCGCCCGGGTGTACGACCACCATATTCACCTTGTACCGGGTTCCACCCCCGTGGCGGTTCGGCCCTACCGCTACCCGCAGCTGCAGAAGGATGAGTTGGAGCGACAGTGTGCCCTTATGCTCACGGCAGGCATCATCCGGATCTCCACGTCGCCCTTCTCCACACCGGTGCTTCTCGTCCGCAAGATGGACGGCACGTGGCGTTTCTGCATCGACTACCGCGCCCTGAACGCGCTCACGCTCAAGGACAAGTTTCCTATACCGGTGGTCGACGAGCTCTTGGATGAGCTCCATGGGGCGCGCTTCTTCACCAAGCTCGATCTCCGCTCGGGCTATCATCAGGTGCGCATGCATCCAGACGACATCGCCAAGACGGCGTTTCGCACCCACCATGGCCACTTCGAGTTCTTGGTGATGCCCTTCGGCCTCGCCAACGCCCCGGCGACTTTCCAGGCCCTGATGAACGACGTCCTTCGACCCTACTTACGGCGGTTTGTGCTTGTTTTCTTTGATGACATTCTTATCTACAGCGCCACCTGGGCTGAGCACCTCCAGCACGTTGCCATTGTCTTCAACGAGCTTCGGGCGCACCACCTCCACCTTAAGCGCTCGAAGTGCTCGTTCGGGACACCTACCGTCGCCTACCTCGGCCATGTCATCTCGGCCGACGGGGTGGCTATGGACGCTGACAAGGTGGCGGCCGTCTCTGCATGGCCGACGCCTCACTCGCCGCGGGCTCTCCGCAGGTTCCTCGGCCTCGCCGGCTACTACCGGAAATTTATCCGGGAGTTCGGGCTCATCGCGGCGCCCCTCATGCAGTTGCTTCGCCGCGACGCTTTCGCCTGGGACGACGAGGCGACGACGGCGTTCGAGGCCCTCAAAGGGGCCCTCTAGATAGGCCCCATCCTCCAGATGCCCGACTTCGACCGCCCGTTTGTGGTGGACTGTGACGCCTCGGGCGCCGGGTTCGGCGCCGTGCTTCATCAAGGCGATGGGCCCCTCGCTTTCTTCAATCGGCCCTTTGCTCCGCGCCATCTTAAGCTGGCGGCATACGAACGGGAGCTCATTGGCCTCGTACAGGTCGTTCGTCATTGGCGGCCGTACTTGTGGGGACGATCCTTCCACATTCACACGGACCACTACAGCCTGAAGTTCTTGCTGGACCAACGGCTATCGACCGTGCCGCAGCACCAGTGGATCAGCAAGCTCTTCGGCTTCGACTTCTCCGTCGAGTATCGGCCGGGCCGTCTTAACATTGTGGCCAACGCGCTGTCCCGTCGCGACTCCGACCTCGCTCCCTCCACCGATGAGTCCACCGAGGCGGCCCTGTGCATCCGCTCCGGGCCGACATTCAGTATCTTCGCCGACATTCGCCGCGCCACTGCGACGGCCGACGATGCCGTCCTTCTTCAGCAGCAGCTCACGGCCGGCGACCTGGAGGAGCCTTGGCGCTTCTCTGACGGACTGCTTCTTCATGGGCGCCGGATCTTTGTTCCGGCGCATGATGATCTCCGTCACCAGGTGTTACAGCTCGCCCACTCGGCGGGTCATGAGGGTGTGCAAAAAACCCTCCATCGTCTTCGCGCCGACTTCTACATCCCTGGCGATCGCGCCCTGGTCCGCGACTGGGTTCGGTCTTGTCAGACTTGCCAGCGCAACAAGACGGAGACCCTGAGGCCGGCTGGTTTACTTTAGCCTTTGGAGGTGTCGTCTCAGGTTTGGACGGATATATCCATGGACTTCATCGAGGGCCTTCCCAAGGTGGGCGGCAAGTCGGTCATTCTCACAGTGGTCGACCGCTTCTCCAAGTACGCCCACTTCATCGCGCTCGGCCATCCATACACGGCGGCGTCAGTGGCCAGGGCCTTCTTCGACGGCATCGTCCGTCTCCACGGGTTCCCTGCTTCGATCGTCAGTGATCGGGACCCAGTGTTCACGGGCCATGTCTGGCGCGACCTTCTCAGGATGGCGGGTGTCCAGCTTCGCCTAAGTACGGCGTTTCATCCTCAGACAGATGGTCAGCCTGAGGTGGTTAACAACGTCATTGCCATGTATTTGCGTTGTGTGACAGGTGATCGGCCTCGCGCTTGGGTCGATTGGCTCTCTTGGGCGAAGTACTGCTACAACACCTCTTATCACTCCGCCCTGCGCGCGACGCCGTTTGAGGTGGTCTATGGTCGCCCACCCCCGCCTATACTTCCGGTGGACTCGGAGACGGCTCGGACGGAGGTTGCAAGTGACCTTATCCGCAGTCGTGACGAGATGCTTGCTGAGGTTCGTCAACGTCTCCTTCAGGCACAACAGCTGGCCAAGCACTACTACGACGATCATCATCGCGAGGCGGAGTTTGCGGTGGGTGATTGGGTGTGGCTACGTCTTCTCCACCGCTCTACGCAGTCACTCGATCCGCGTGCGAAGCGCAAGCTCGGCCCTCGCTACGCCGGGCCCTTCCCTATCTTGGAGCGCATTGGGAAGGTGGCCTATCGTCTTTAGCTTCCGGCCCGCGCTCGCATCCACGACGTCTTCCATGTTGGGCTGCTCAAGCCTTTCCGTGGCGAGCCACCGGCGGCTCCTCCGGCGCTTCCTCCAATCGCCGATAGTCGCATTCTTCCCGAGCCAGCAAGGTGTTGCAGGCGCAGCTCCGTCGTGGCGTCTGGTTCGTCCTCATTCAGTGGGCGGGCCTTCCGGAGGAGGAGGCTACTTGGGAGCAGCGTGACGAATTCCGCCAACACTATCCAGACTTTCAGCTCGAGGACGAGCTGTTTGCGCAGGCGGGGAGAGATGTTATGACCGGACAGGTCTATACCAGGAAGAGGCCCACCGGGCATTAGTATTAGGGGCTTGTCCCGCAAGTTATCTTAGGCAAGTTATCTTAGGCTAAAGTTATAAATACTAGTTGTAAGACACCGTTTGAGATCAAGCAATAAAGATATTATAATCTTCTGTTGCCCGGCTCCCCAAGGAGCCGGAACCCTAGCCGCCTCTCCCAACCCTAGCCGCGACAGCGCCCGACCGCCGGCGCGCCCGCTCCAGCCTCCGTCCCCCTCCTCCCTGTCCATACAACCTACGCCCGAGGCCTGGTAGGAACCCTAGTCCTACCAGATAGGATGAAGTATAAAATCTAAAAATTAGATGTGCTAAATGTTCATGCACTGTGACCGGTTGACATTTTGGCCATACACTCGCTACAAGCTGTCGAGCTCCACTATTGTTGCTTAACGGGCAGAGGTGTTGCCCAAAGGGGCTAACTGACGTTCTTACATGAGAACAAAATGAAATGAACAATAATACTAAGTAAATGGCTGCTGGTTACAAATCCAACACCATGCTCGATCGCAATGCAAAAGCCAGCGACTTTTGACAACACAACCAAACAAGCGAAATTTGAGAAACCGCAATGCAACAAACCTCCAGGCCTCAAATTTGTAGGATCGGCATCTTTGAAGATCATTATTTTCTTCGGTGAGCAACGTGCCCGCGCTAGCCACCACCCTCTACGCATCCTCTTGCTTGTGTAGACCTGCCCAGTAGATGATGAACACACAAGCATCACATATGGGGATCAGAAGTTCCTGCTTTTGGTTTGGATAGTTAAAAGATGTGCGCACAAATTCAACGAAAACCGATTGAACCACAAAGAAGCAGGACAAAAGTAAGAAACCCGCCGCACAAAAACCGCCCCGCTGTTACTCCTGTCGTTATAGGCTGATTTGGCATGATATGATCTACTCACACAAGAATTATACACTTGGCCATGTTTGGGTTCTATTACATATGATCCACTTATATATAGTGCGACGCGGCTTAAAGAATATCCTCCTACCAACAGCCAAACGGCCATGGTTCCCAATCCACTCGCATAAACGATTGTATTTTACGTAATCAACTGGAATAACGTCTCCTGTTTCGTGAGCATTACAGAAAAGTAACTGTATCTATATGTGATGTGGGTACTGTTTTCTTTTGAAAGGGAGAAAATAGCTGCAGTGCTCTGAAACAACCACCCAGTCTCTGGGTGGAAGAATCATGTTCTTCCTACAGTCTGGCTGATACATTAATATGCTCGACCAGACTGACAAACCATATATGCCGAACATGCAGTAGGAACATAGGATATGTTTTAGTAAACGTAAGTCTAATCCAAGTGAAAATATCAAGCTATCTCAACCTCCAATTGTGATTATATAAAAACCCTTTTAAGGAAATTTTATGAATCCGAACAGTAGAGTGAATTTTTCCTAGTGGCAACAGGTTCAGAATACATCCTAGTTGAACCTAATATCCTACAAACTCATCCATATAAATATAAAAGCACTGATCAACACAAGCACGTACATCTTGCCTAAGTATTCCTTTTTTTTTCCTCTCGCGCCCCTTAAGCTCTCTGTATCGATCATGAAGTTCAGGAAAAGAAAGTTAAACTTACCTCGGTTCAAGTCACTGAGCAATAAAAAAAACTAACAGCAGCAACCCAAATCTGCTGAAGCTATGCTGAGGCAACAGGGCAGTGGCACACTTCATCCAACGGCTGAGAAAGCGAGTTGGAGTCACCGCGATGAATTAATATTTTGTTTTAACTGAATAGATAGATACTATTTCTCATTTTTCTCTTCCTTTTCAGATTGATATGGTCGTAATCTGTCATGTGATTTAACAAGCAAAATGTTTGCATATAACTGCATGGTAACAGTAGCTAGGATAGTTACCCCTGTTGCTCATTAAGCACAATCAGAACACATACTTACATCACTAAACACCAATGATTAAAAGCTGACACATGGACTAGTCGTGCGACTAGTTCAGTTGGAAGACATTGCTAATTGCTAAACAATATAATTTGCCACTTTTTATGTCAGGATGGATAACGGGTCGAAGGTCTTAGTGTCATGTCAAAGCAACAAATTGGGCTGAATTTTGTGGCATTGCGAAATAGATACTAAACCAACGATTTCATACTGGCTACTTTTGCTGCCGAAACATATGTATCTGGTTTTGTGAACAACGGTGTTACATATGCAATCACTGAATAGTAGATAGATATGAAGAAAAGACATCTGGCTCCATGCAAGCTGTAGGTTGTAGCGGAACAACTTTGTATCCTTTTCTTCTTCATATGTTCCCAATAACAAATGTTAGTTCAAATTTCATTGGATTTCCTTGTTATTCATGGCACCTCCATTGGTTTGTTTTGAAGATTAATGAACTATGTAAATGATAAAACTAATTCATTTGTAGATCATGGATTAGTCCCACCTAGGTTACGTTTTCAAATTTGAAAGCTTCCAAACTAAAGAAAGGTCAACTATGATATTTAGAAAAAAAGATGATGAATCTTTAGAACAATAAGGGGAAAGAAAACAAAAGGTTAAGAAAAAAGACGTCCATTAGAAATATATTTCTAAGCATAATCAAAATATTGAACATTGAACTGCAAACTTGGTAGTTAGTACTAACTGACGAAGTATTTCTAAGCATAATCTAAATACTGAACATTGAACTGCAAGCTTAGTACTACCTGAAATATGATGGGACAGAAAATACAATGAAACCAAAACAGGACATTCTAAATAAATGTTGCCATGGAAGCAGATCACGCTGATATTTTTAGTGGAAAACGACAAAGGGCTCTTCTGTTATGTCTGGTTTTCTGGGTCCTGGTTTGATCCAAAAGTTGGTCCACGCACACATCCGATTTCCATGATCCCCAACATTAGTTAGAAACACAAACATATGAGACTTCTCATTTTCAAAAATCAACTCTAAGGAATAACAAGAACATCATATCGGGGTTCAGGAATCAAGTTGTCAGTTACATCAAGAATTAGCAATGACGAAACTGGCATGTCATGGATATTATACTATCAAATATAGCCAACATCAAGTTAGGCAATGAATACTGGGACAAGAGTTACCAGCATACAATGCAGAGTGAAAACTTTGTTGCGCCATACACATGTTACAAATTTCCATAGCCTCTTCTTGGTTCATGTAAATCTGAAATTAGCTGGCACTTCCCCTTTGCAAGCAGTTGCATAGTCTTTAGCAAGGCGTGGTGCAGCCTTCTTGTGAGGACGTATGAACCTCTCCATAAATACTTTGTCGCTCAGCATGACTATATTATAGTAGTCCCGGTACTGACCTAGCAATCCATTTGCCTTAAGGAACTTGATAACATAGTACCTGGGCCTGAGTCGGCCCTCCATGCTGTAAGAGAGCAATGCCGGGCGATGAGCAATGTACGCCGGTTCCAGCCCCATCTCGGACAGGAAGAACTCGGACCTTTGCTGCAGCGAGCTGTTTGACTTCCTCAGCACAATCGGAGCCTTACACACAGCATGGCTCACTTCGGCATCAGACCACTTGAATATCTTCTTCAAGAACTTCGCCTTGGCGGCGATCTTCTCCTCGCTTTTGAACGAGACGGCCTGCAGCGCTTGCCTAAACATCCCAGAGCCGCGGGGCACGCCTAGAGCTTCGGCGCATGCCACCATCTCCCGGACAAGCTCTGGATTCGCGGTGAGGATCCTTGGCACGACCATACACAGCTTGGCAATATCGCAAGCAGCTAGCCCGCACTCCCGCAGGAGCGCGACGTTGGGCTCGACGATCCTGTCGCGGTTGGATGTGAGCAGGTGGGAGCTCTTCCTGAGGGCCCGGAGGAAGTTCTCGGAGGAGCCGAAGAGGGGCAGGTAGTACTGCAGCTTGGGGACGACGGACTTGAACCGGAAGGGCTCGCCGGCGATGGTGGCGAGGAGCGCGACGTCGGAGCCGGACAGGCCGAGGCCGGTGAGCCCGACGACGTTGGAGGCCAGGGTCCGGTCCACGCGCGCGCAGAGCAGCCGCGGGTCCTTGGCGACGGCGGCGGCGATGTCGGCGCCGGAGAGGCCGAGGCCGGCGAGGAAGGCGAGCACGGCGTCGGGGTTGGCGGGCGACTTGAGGTGGGAGAGCTTCGTGGAGGCCTTGAGCGCCTGGGCTCGGGTGAGGCCGCAGGCGTCGACGAGGTACTCCTCCACGGCGAAGCGTTGGCTTTGGCTCGGGGAAATGGGGGCCGCGGCGGCGGAGAGGAGGCGGTGGGGCGAAGTGACGCGGAAGGCGGCAGGAGTTGAGAGGAGATGGGAGACGATGCAGCTCCGGAGGCGGAGCATGGCGCCGGCAGCGATGGCGGTGGCGGAGGCGGTGGCGGCGGCGGCGGCGGAGGGATTTTGGGTAGGTTGCAGCTGCGTCTCGTCTGCTTGCTTGCCTGCCGTAACAGGCCGTGCCCGTACAGTTAATGTTCGCTTTTTTGCTGGGCCGAATTCGTTGTTTGGGCTCATGCAATCGTTGAGTGGGCTAGCCTGCCATCTTCTTCCTTCCGCGGGAAATGGGTTCCTCTTTCGCATGACTCTGTTTTAAATTTCCCATCTACATTCCAGTTTGGTATCATAGTAATGTTTATTATTTTATGAACTATGTTTTTTCGAATCATGTAGGCATATTATGTATTAAAAAAATGAGGAAAATACATTGTATATTTTTGTATGTTGTTACGGGCCATTTCATCATGCAGGTATCATGCTCATGCACATATAGGAGAGTACACCGTATTAATTTGCTTTATTATTAGAAAAATGTCACGCAACAAACAATAGTTAGTGGTCAGTGCATGTTCAGCACCAAAATAAGATTAGTATTTTTAAGTTTAGGAAATGGTAGCCAACAATGAACTCCGCATACAGGCATGATAGTGGATAAAACAAGTGGTTGTAAAATGTTTTGATGGAGTGTTGTAGGCTCAAATGAACTGGAATTAGTGAGACATAAACATGTTATTTTATTATTTACTGGGATCATTTTAATGAAGCTCCATTTTGTACTACAAAAATAATTTGCTCCAATTTTTGTTATGTTTTTATTTCTTTCTTGTTTATAAGTTATTAACTATGCCTACCATTTTTATAGCAAGCACAATATATGGAAACCATGATTTTTTTTACATTATTATAGATTATTTCTTACAATTTTTGTAGTAATAAACATACTTCCTTTTTCCATGTAGAGGATCAGCCGAAATTGTCCTAATATCACCCACTAGACCACATAGTAGTTTCATCCAATGCTTAGTAATCTGCCTTTTATAAAAAGTTCATATTTTGGTCATTGTTAACAACGTACTCCCTCCGTCCGGAAATACTTGTCGGAGAAATGCATAAAAATAGATGTATCTAGAACTAAAATACATCTAGATACATCCATTCCTCCGACAAGTATTTCCGGACGGAGGGAGTACAAAAGATGGTTATCCACAACATTTTTTTGAAAGCATTTTAGATGATTTTTACTAACTTTGAGTATAGAGCACAATGATATGCCACTGCCTTTTCTTTGCATGGTACTAAAGGACGTATAAGCATAAGCAAACATGTCCATGTGTAGATGCATCTAATGCATCCATATATATATATATACATAGGGGTGATTTTACTGGCAGGCTTAAGAGGGTGTTTGGTTGGGCTTTTACTTGGTGTCTTCACTTTGGCTTATAAGCCAAAAAGTACCTATTTATGTGCTTTCAGCTTTGGCTTTGGCTTTTGTCTCTAAATAAGCCAAAAGACAAAGCCAAAAGTACCTTAGTTTCTTTTGTTGAGCTTTCATATACTTATAGCTCTAGTGCATCCGTTGCATGGCAATCCCTACTCACTCACATTGATATCTATTAATGGGCATCTCCATAACCCGTTGATACGCCTAGTTGATGTGAGACTATCTTCTCTTTTTTGTCTTCTCCACAACCACCATTCTATTCCACCTATAGTGCTATGTCCATGGCTCACGCTCATGTATTGCGTGAAAGTTGAAAAGGTTTGAGATTATTAAAGTATGAAACAATTGCTTGGCTCGTCATCGGGGTTGTGCATGATTAAATACTTTGTGTGATGAAGATAGAGCTTAGCTAGACTATATGATTTTGTAGGGATAACTTTCTTTTGGCCAAGCTATTTTGAGAAGACATGATTGCTTTGATTTGTATGCTTGAAGTATTATCACTTTTATGTCAATATGAACTTTTGTTTTGAATCTTTCGGATCTGAATATTCATACCATGATTAAGAAGATTTACATTGAAATTATGCCAAAGTATCACTCCGCACCAAAAATTCTCTTTTTATCATTTACCTACTCGAGGACGAGCAGGAATTAAGCTTGGGGATGCTTGATACGTCTCCAACGTATCTATAATTTTTGATTACTCCATGCTACTTTATCTACTGTTTTAGGTAATATTGGGCTTTATTATCCACTTTTATATTATTTTTGGGACTAACCTATTAACCGGAGGCCTAGCCCAGATTTGCTGTTTTATGCCTATTTTAGTGTTTCGAGGAAAAGGAATATCAGACAGAGTCAAAACGGAACGAAATCAACTGGAGAAGTTATATTTGGAAGGAAAGCAACCTGATAGACTTGGAGTGCACGTCAGGGGAGTCCCGGGCTGCCCACGAGGGTGGGGGGCGCGCCCACCCCCCTAGGGCGCGCCCCCTGCCTCGTGAGCACCCCGGAGGTCCACCGACGTACCCCTTGCACCCATATATACCTACGTACCCTAAAACTTCCAGAACAGAATATAGATCGGGAGTTCCACCGCCGCAAGCCTCTGTAGCCACCAAAAACCTCTCGGGAGCCCTTCCCGGCACCCTGCCGGAGGGGGGATCCCATCACCGGTGGTCATCTTCATCATCCCGGCGCTATCCATGACGAGGAGGGAGTAGTTCACCCTCGGGGCTGAGGGTATGTACCAGTAGCTATGTGTTTGATCTCTCTCTCTCTCTCTCTCTCTCTCTCTCTCTCTCTCTCTCTCTCGTGTTCCCTCTATGGCACGATCTTGATGTATCCCGAGCTTTGCTATTGTAGTTGGATCTTATGATGTTTCTCCCCCTCTACTCCCTTGTGATGAATTGAGTTTCCCCTTTGAAGTTATCTTATCGGATTGAGTCTTTTATGAGAACACTTGATGTATGTCTTGGTGATCAACTTGTAGGTTTCGTGACATTGGGAACCTATGTATAGGGTTTGGCACACGTTCTTGACTCTCCGGTAGTAGCTTTGGGGCACTATTTGAAGTACTTTTATGTTGGTTGGATGAATCTAAGATTGTGTGATGCATATCGTATAATCATGCCCACGGATACTTGAGGTGACAATGGAGTATCTAGGTGACATTAGGGTTTTGGTTGATTTGTGTCTTAAAGGTGTTATTCTAGTACGAACTCTTTTATAGATCGATCCGAAATAATAATTTTGAGGTGGTTTCGTACCCTACCATAATCTCTACGTTTGTTCTCCGCTATTAGTGGCTTTGGAGTGACTCTTTGTTGCATGTTGAGGGCTTGTTATATGATCTATCTATGTTATTATTGTTGAGAGAACTTGCACTAGTGAAAGTATGAACCCTAGGCCTTGTTTCCTATCATTGCAATACCATTTACGCTCACTTTTATCGCTCGCTACCTTGCTGTTTTTATTATTTCAGATTACAAATACCTTTATTTACCATCCATATTGCACTTGTATCACCATCTCTTCGCCGAACTAGTGCACCTATACAATTTACCATTGTATTGGGTGTGTTGGGGACACAAGTGACTCTTTGTTATTTGGTTGCAGGGTTGTTTGAGAGAGACCATCTTCATCCTACGCCTCCTACGGATTGATAAACCTTAGGTCATCCACTTGAGAGAAATTTGCTACTGTCCTACAAACCTGTGCACTTGCAGGCCCAACAACGTCTACAATAAGAAGGTTGTGTAGTTGACATCAGAGTTCTACCCTCTGACCTGCACCGGATTGGTTCATGTTATGTTGGCGCAAGGTAGAGAAGCAACATGTGTCTCCCTGGGTAAGAGAACACATAATCCCCCCATCTTGCTGTTGGTCATGTGCCCAACTCAACTCTGACGTCACTCTCCGCGATCTCAGGTGAGCGCCTCCGTATGGTTCGAGTCGACTAATGCCATTTTTCAAATGTTAAATGTTGTTGCCACAGATTGTTGCTAACCCGATTTGTTCTATTTATCTGTAGTCAATTAGGCAGCTGCTCATATCTTGGAGATGTTGCTAGCACAAGTGTAGTTTACGGAATAAGGATCACATGATATTTTCTTCGGGATATTAAACAAGGTTGATATTTGTATTGATCTTCTGTATGTCTGTTAATTGGTCGTTGTATTCATGAAAAGGTGCAGTACGGGACAACGGCGCATAATTCAAAGATATAGCAGTGCAACGTCATGAATGTTAAAATAAATCCTATCTTCCCGATGCATAAACAGCAAGGTATCCTGGTGCAGTCTGCCTATGTTGCCAAGTAGTACATGTTCTAGGAGAATTATGTGGATAGCTTAGTTAATATTTGTTTAGCTTCTCCAGAGTAAAATACAATTGTTTGCTTCCTAAAATCTGTTACCACATACAAATGGCAATGTAGCTTAGAACTACGAAAATAGTTCTTCTAAAAACTAACCTCAAGAACAAATGGAATTGAGTTGAACTAGAAAATTCTAGCTTAGATGATACTAATTCCAACTTTTGTTGTGATCATGTATATTTTTATGCAATGACCTTTTGCTCTCCGGTCATTAGCACTCAATTTTCCCATCTATTTGTAACGAACTCCATGAGAACAATCTTGGACTCAGCACATGTACGTGCCTCATGTGGCCATCTCTTGAAGGACTGGGTGGTTCTCAAGTTCATGTTATCTTCTTTTAGAGGAGTCCATGGTCTAATCCATTTTATAATCAGTTGTTCTAGAATGTCCCAAGTCATCCTAATTCTTTTACTCAAAAAGATGCATTTCCTTTGATCAAAGTGAGGTATATTTGCTCATGAAGAAACCTTTTTAGCCTAATGTACGTGTGTTGTTACAACTTTTGTCGTACAAAATATGTTCCGACACCAGATCAATGTAAATATATTCAGCCTAGCTGTTAAGTACTAAACTACCATTTTTTGTATTATCCATATCATGTAATTATTGTTCAATAAGTTGGTTGGCAAACGACCATTTTATTCCTAGAAAGAATCTAAACTAGAGAACATATCAGCCAGTCAATATAAGTCGTTGCTACGTTTTCCCTTGGGAGGAGTTGCACGTTGGTATACACCTTAGTTTGTTTACATTACAATGTTATTTCTCTGTTTAGAACGCAAGGCCGGGTGTACCTTTACTCCATGATGTTTGTTTGTTCTTCTCATACGAAAGGATATAAACGTTTGGATGTGAGTGTATGAGAATAAATATTTCTAAAATTACATTTAGATTTTAACACATCTTAGATGTCATTCAGAAAAATAATTATATTAACCTTCGCCTACTCTATTTCTCTTTCTTGCAGCTATATAATCCTGTTTTATTTATAGTTTGTAAAGTGGTGAGAATATCATGACACCAGTACGTATCCACTGTCATGTGTCTGATTTGCATAACAAGTTCAATATTTGATAGTGCTTCCATTTGATCTTTGGTTTTTTTTTTTTTGCGTTTGATAGTACTTCCATTCGATCTTTGGGATTATACAAATAGTTTCTCTCTGGGATTAGGGGAGGTATGGTACTAAAAGTTTTGCTGAATTTGTATTTTGTAGTAAAGATTTTGATAACAGTAAGGCCTAATTCTTTTTGTACTATTCAAGTTTTCTGGAGTTAATTCTTTTTGTATTTCGTTACATACAACTACCAGAGGTGCAAGAGTATAGTCAAGTCTACTAATTTGGATGAGAATTAGAGAGACTCATCATGTTTGTGATGTTCACTATGAACGCCCTTTCAGCAATGACACTTGGATACTGTAGAACGAGTATGGGCGAATAAATCATGTGGTTCTGAACCTAGCATAGATGGTATTAGCACATGGGCTCATGTTTAGTTAGTAGTTTGGTAGAATGACATGTTTATGTATACACCATCTTCTCTCTCTATCGTTCAATAATAGCGCCCTATATTTTGGAAAGTAGGGTGCAGTTTTCTGTGTAGCTGTTTGTAAACATCTAAATATTACAAGTTCCAACATTTTTAGTTTGGTCACTGCAGCATAACTGATTGTATGATTTTATTCGATTTAAACACAATTATATTAACTATAGTTGGAAGAGTTACCAAATAGGAAGATCTTCTTAAGGTTATAAGCAATTTTCCACATTGTTGTTTCGGCATGACCATTCGACATATGTAAAAAAAATCACAATATTTGGTGGAGCAAAATAACACTATAAATCTTTTAGATAATGTAAATTGTTGTGTGAGTTTATGGTTAAAAGAAAATGTTTAATGTTTTGAATAAATAATCATTAAAGAGCTTAATACAAAGTACATGAATTTATAATTAGTTATTTTTCCTATA
This sequence comes from Triticum dicoccoides, assembly GCF_002162155.2. Taxonomy (NCBI): domain Eukaryota; kingdom Viridiplantae; phylum Streptophyta; class Magnoliopsida; order Poales; family Poaceae; genus Triticum; species Triticum dicoccoides. The sequence goes on from NC_041391.1 coordinate 29,831,432, forward strand.
TTAAAAATATTTTTTTAGAAAAATACTACATAACTTCTATCAACATAACTAGCCCGTGTTGTTGCACGGGTTGACGACTAGTGGTCCCTAAAGTCTATGACTTATATCACTCTACACTTCATAATATAACATATCTGTTGGTAGACACCTCACAACGATTGTTTTGACCAACCGTATCTCTAATATTCTTCGCATTCACCGTCTATATGACTAAAATGCAATGGACCTTTCACCAGTCGCTAGCTACCGTACTCTAGTTGCACGTGCAAGAGGAGTAGCTTGTGATATGTATCTTGCTCACAGGGGTTTGGAGAAGCTAAAGTGACACGTAGTGGAGTAGCATACAATTAATACACGACATGGAGTTATCTATGGAGTGAGAAGTAATCGTTCAGTGCACTCAACAATCTCAATCACATAGGTAGATACCATATTATCGTACCTACATAGTTAAATAGGTAATCTCCACTAATCTAACCACATGGTATGCGTGGTAAGCAACTTCATATTTAAAATGATGAAATTGAGAGCTATGATGCTTTGCATGGTGATTAGATAATAGATAATAGAAATAGATGAAACAAAATCTCCACTAATCTATCTCTAAACAACATGTAAATATGCCACCTCAACATACAATTGTGCATGAAAAAGACCCACCATAAACGCACGTGGAAAAAAGCCTAACATTTTCATTCTGTTGTGCTACTTATATAATTATATTCATTATATTGTACTACTATATGATAATAAAATGCAATGAATCACATATATGCTTGGTTTCGATTCTCATATTATCAATCCAACTACTAATGTTGTATACGATCAAATCTCATTAAAATATTGCAACTAATTCATGCAGCAATGCGTGGGGTATCATCTAATTATACATAATTTTGCATCCCTGACTTATTCAATGTATTCAGTGTGAGACGCATCTCTTCGTGTGGTCACGACGTACGTTGAGAGAGAGACTTTGAAAGGCAAACTTCAATTATTTAACTACACGCATTTACGTATTAGCTAAGATATATCTGTCCTCTATTTCTGCACAAAGCCTCCCTTTCACCACACCTTGCTTTCTACGTGAGGCCAGCAGATACGGCTGATGTCACTTAGCGAGCTGAAAGTTCCCTTTTGGTCAATTCAATTCAGTTGTGATTCAATTGACACATGTAATGGAGGTCCGAAAACAACCGGCACGATAATCGTTTTCACAACGTTAACCAGCCAAAGAAGATTTAAAAACACAATAAGAAGGAGAATTTAAGAGTAGAAGTTTTGATGCAGCCATGTCCGTATCAACCACCGCGTCGATCCGTACTCTCGCATGTCAAACTCTTGGCGTGCTGAATTGTCTAAAAGTATAAGTTCTGGTCACCGACTCTGTTGTGTTCTCCTGTGCTTTAGGAGAACTTGACATTTTCTCTCAAGAACACACCAGCTTTACTGACTTTTCTTAGAGAAAATGCACTCCTGTCGCTACCGAGAGTCCAGGGCCCAAGAATATTATGGTGCTCCGTGCGCGTTCATGCATAGCAACCGCAGCGTACCGCCGTGCGTTTGTATGTAGAACATAGAGACTAATGAAGTCATGCGTTTGACTGCTAGAGTCAATCTTTGAATGGTTCTGTAGTTTGGTGTGGAAGAAATACGCTAGCTAGAATAAGTATACAAAATCTCCATGTTTAATCTTCGTGTTTCTCTAATAATCACTGTGTAATCTGCCTGCTAATTAAGAAACATATTCGAGAGCTAGCTATTACAAGCCTGTGTTATAGATTAAGGCCTCCGATAATGTTGGTTTGGATAAGCAAACTATTATACTCCCTCTGTTCCTAAATATAAGTCTTTTTAGAGATTCTAATATGAACTACATGTGGAGCAAAACCGATGAATCTAGACTCTAAAATACGTCTATATACATCCGTATGTAGTCCTTATTGAAATATCTAAAAGGACTTATATTTAGAAACAGAGGGAGTATTACTTTTCTCATACTAACATGATATAAGCACCGGTTATTATGGGGAGTTTGGGTAAGCGCCCCAAAAGCCACTTGGTGTAGGAAACCACACCAACCAAATGGGGGTGCCCCGCCTCTTTCGAGGTAAAAGTTTGACAACTTACATTTCCTTTGGCGTGTTGCTAGGTGGTTTCACGGATACGGCGAGGATGGCATTGCATCTGCCACACTTAGAGATGTTGTTCAGGCCCGACATGTGGAGGCCCTGCCCTTCCCCTCCTTCGTCCACTGGACGATGTAGTAGTCCTCGATGGCATTGGTGCTGGGAGGGACAAGAATGGAGCCCCACTGGGGAAAGTGCACGAATTGACGAGTACAATGGGGAGTGTCCGCGTCAGGATCATGAAGCCCAAGCCTGCGGCCCTCATTACCACTTGCATCAGTCATGTCAAAGATGAGCCCGAGGGAGCGTATGGAGATGGAGGGGTTGACACCATAGACAACCTCATGCAGCCTCGACGCAGATGGAGTTTGAACCATCAATGTTATGGAAACACTGGATGTTGGATGCAGAAATAACTTTGTAAACTTGGCAAATTCAATAGGAGATGCATCGCTCTGGGCGATCACCACCAAAGGGAAAAAATATCTACATATCTAAATCAAATAGTATATATTATTAGAAACCGCATGGGAATTATTTTTATGTTTTCTATTTTAAATTTTATATTAATAGTGGAAGTGTGAAGGCGACCTCACACCCACTTCTAGCGACGCCCAACAGAAAACACACAACCGCCACCGATGTTGATGACTCGAAGAACATCCACACCACCCATCCAAAGGCAGCGTCTTTAAGAAGATCACGATGCTGGAGCACCCCTATCGCTCGACCACACGCAGCTAGGGTTTCCACCCGGTATTTGGGGAGGAGTAGGTGGGGGAAGGAGGGGAATCAACCACTCCCTCAAGAGGGAGAACGGAGCAGAAGCTACCGTCGACGTCAAGGTCGACGGGAGGTTGACCAGGGGTTTTGCCCATACCAAGCCTTCCTCCACCACGGATCACGCCTACAGCCCACCACGATCTGCCGACCTAGAGGCAGCCAGATCCGCAACCGACGAGGACGGATGGAGCCGAGAGAGAGTGTCGGGATATAGGTCTTGTGCAGCCGCTGGAGTAGACTATGACACGAGTCAAAATGGCAATTTTCCCCGTGGGGGCGGGTATCCGTGGGCACTTACCCGCTAAGAAGCGGTGATGGGGGTCAAAATCCTCCCATGGATATAACGG
>NC_041391.1:29835156-29861611 GCF_002162155.2 Triticum dicoccoides
CCGAGAAGCAAGCGGGGCGGGGATGGGGGGAAAACTGGCTCCATGGAGCATCCATGGATACCAGGGACCCCACCTGTCAGTGAAACTGGCCACCTAGTATATATTCAAGAAAACCCTAAATCAACTTGTGTGCTCACCTCTCCACTCTTTCCCATCCCCCGCAGCCGCCTCTCCTTCTCGCTCTCCCCAATCCCCATCCCTCCCGATCCATTCATCCATCCATTCCTAGATCGACAACCACTGGCGGCGCCCTGCACCGGTCGGCGTCTCATTCGGCCGCCCCTCCCATCTGGTCCCGCGACCTCACCCTCTCCTGCTCCTCGCCTCCTCCTCGTTCACCTCATCGCATCCTCGCTAGTCCACGACGGCGACGATGGCGAGCGACGGTCGGGCCAAAAGCTAACCGCGACGGTGATAGTGGCGATGACGACGAACAATGGCGGCGCCCTGCACCGGCCGGCCCTCCCATCTGCTCCCGCGGCCCGTCGCCCTCTCCTGTTCCTCGCCTCCTTGCGAGTCCACGACGGCGACGACGGCGGGGCCAAAAGCTAACCGCGACCGGCGGTGTCGCGGCGATAGTGGCGACGATGACGCCGGCGACTCCCCTCCTCTTCTTCCACCTGAAGCACAAGAAGTTACCAGATGCTGATGTTGGTCTCCATGGGGATCCCCATGGGGATCGGGTACCCATTGTTAGCGGGGATGGGGACTGTTTCCCCCCGCCAAGGTTGACGGGGCTAGCGGGGACGGGTATTAGTGGGGATCGGGGCGGGGATGGTGGCGTGTGAAGGAAATATGCCCTAGAGGCAATAATAAAGTTATTATTTATTTCCTTATTTCATGATAAATGTTTATTACTCATGCTAGAATTGTATTAACCGGAAACATGATACATGTGTGAATACATAGACAAACATATAGTCACTAGTATGCCTCTACTTGACTAGCTCATTAATCAAAGATGGTTATGTTTCCTAACCATAGACATGTGTTGTCATTTGATTAATGGGATCACATCATTAGGAGAATGATGTGATTGACATGACCCATTCCGTTAGCCTAGCACTTGATCGTTTAGTATGTTGCTATTGCTTTCTTCATGACTTATACATGTTCCTGTAACTATGAGATTATGCAACTCCCGTTTACCGGAGGAACACTTTGGGTGCTACCAAACATCACAACGTAACTGGGTGATTATAAAGGAGTTCTACAGGTGTCTCCAAAGGTACATGTTGGGTTGGCGTATTTCGAGATTAGTTTTTGTCACTCCGATTGTCGGAGAGGTATCTCTGGGCCCTCTCGGTACTGCACATCACTATAAGCCTTGCAAGCAATGTATCTAATGAGTTAGTTACGGAATGATGCATTACGTAACGAGTAAAGAGACTTGCCGGTAATGAGATTGAACTAGGTATTGGATACCGACGATCGAATCTCGGGCAAGTAACATACCGATGACAAAGGGAACAACGTATGTTGTTATGTGATTTGACCGATAAAGATCTTCGTAGAATATGTAGGAGCCAATATGGGCATCCAGGTTCCGCTATTGGTTATTGACCAAGAATAGTTCTAGGTCATGTCTACATAGTTCTCGAACCCGTAGGGTCCGCACGCTTAAGGTTTCGATGACAGTTATATTATGAGTTTATGAGTTTTGATGTACCGAAGGAGTTCGGAGTCCCGGATGAGATCAGAGACATGACGAGGAGTCTTGAAATGGTCGAGACGTAAATATCGATATATTGGACGACTATATTCGGAGTTCGGAAAGGTTCCGAGTGATTCGGGTATTTTTCGGAGTACCGGAGAGTTACGGGAATTCGCCTGGGAGTATATGTGCCTTATTGGGCCATACGGGAATAGAGGAGAGAGGCCGAAAGGAAGAAGGCGCGCAGCCCCCCTCTGGTCCGAATTGGACAACGGGTGCGGCCCCCCTTTCCTTCCTCCTCTCCCCCTCTTTCCCCCCTTCTCCTACTCCAACAAGGAAGGAGGGAGTCCTACTCCCGGTGGGAGTAGGACTCCCCTTGGCGCGCCCTCCTTGGCCGGCCGCCCCCTCCCCCTTGGCTCCTTTATATACGGGGGCAGGGGGGCACCCCACGACAACACAAGTTGATCTACGGATCGTTCCTTAGCCGTGTGCGGTGCCCCCCTCCACCATATTCCACCTCGGTCATATTGTAGCGGAGTTTAGGCGAAGCCCTGCGTCGGTAGAGCATCATCATCGTCACCACGCCGTCGTGCTGATGGAACTCATCCCCGACACTTTGCTGGATCGGAGTCCGGGGATCGTCATCGAGCTGAACGTGTGCTGAACTCGGAGGTGCCGTACGTTCGGTACTTGGATCGGTCGGATCGTGAAGACGTACGACTACATCAACCGCATTGTCATAACGCTTCCGCTTACGGTCTACGAGGGTACGTGGACAACACTCTCCCCTCTCGTTGCTATGCCATCACCATGATCTTGCGTGTATGTAGGAATTTTTTTGAAACTACTACGTTCCCCAACAGTGGTATCAGAGCCTGGTTTTATGCGTAGATGTCATATGCACGAGTAGAACACAAGTGAGTTGTGGGCGATACAAGTCATACTGCTTACCAGCATGTCATACTTTGGTTCGGCGGTATTGTGAGATGAAGCGGCCTGGACCGACATTACGCGTACGCTTACGCGAGACTGGTTTCACCGTTACGAGCACTCGTGCTTAAAGGTGGCTGACGGGTGTCTGTCTCTCTCACTTTAGCTGAATCGAGTGTGGCTACGCCCGGTCCTTGCGAAGGTTAAAACAACACTAACTTGATGAACTATCGTTGTGGTTTTGATGCGTAGGTAAGAATGGTTCTTGCTCAGCCCGTAGCAGCCACGTAAAATTTGCAACAACAAAGTAGAAGACGTCTAACTTGTTTTTGCAGGGCATGTTGTGATGTGATATGGTCAAGACGTGATGAGATATAAGTTGTTGTATGAGATGATCATGTTTTGTTGAAGTTATCGGCAACTGGCAGAAGCCCTATGGTTGTCTCTTTGTTGCATAAGATGCAAGTGCCAAATAATTGCTTTACTTTATCGCTATGTGATAGCAATAGTTGCAAGAGCAATAGTTGGCGAGACGACCATGTGACGACACATTGATATAGATCAAGATGATGAAGATCATGGTGTCGTGCCGGTAATGATAGAGATCATGACAGTACTTTGGAGATGGAGATCAAAGGCGCAAGATGATCATGGCCATATCATGTCACATATTTTGATTGCATATGATGTTTATCTGTTATACATCTTATTCTGTTTTGTTTGACGGTAGCATTTTAAGATGATCTCTCACTAATTATCAAGAAGTGTTCTCCCTGAGTATGCACCGTTGCGAAAGTTCTTCGTGCTGAGACACCACGTGATGATCGGGTGTGATAGGCTCTACGTTCAAATACAACGGGTGCAAAACAGTTGCACACGCGGAATATTCGGGTTAAACTTGACGAGCCTAGCATATACAGATATGGCCTCGGAACACGGAGACCGAAAGGTCGAGCGTGAATCATATAGTAGATATGATCAACATAATGATGTTCACCATTGAAACTACTCCATCTCACGTGATGATCGGACATGGTTTAGTTGATTTGGATCACGTGATCACTTAGATGACTAGAGAGATGTCTGTCTAAGTGGGAGTTCTTAAGTAATATGATTAATTGAACTTAAATTTATCATGAACTTAGTCCTGGTAGTATTTTGCAAATTATGTTGTAGATCAATAGCTCGCGTTGTTGCTTTCATATGTTTGTTTTGATATGTTCCTAGAGAAAAAATTGTGTTGAAAGATGTTAGTAGCAATGATGGGATTGGATCCGTGATCTAAGGTTTATCCTCATTGCTGCACAGAATAATTATGTCCTTAATGCACCTCTAGGTGATAGACCTATTGCAGGAGCAGATGTAGACGTTATGAACGTTTGGCTAGCTCAATATAATGACTACTTGATAGTTTAGTGCACCATGCTTAACGGCTTAGAATCGGGACTTCAAAGACGTTTTGAACGTCATGGACCATATGAGATGTTCCAGGAGTTGAAGTTAATATTTCAAGCAAATACCCGAGTTGAGAGATACGAAGTCTCCAACAAGTTCTATGGCTAAAAGATGGAGGAGAATCGCTCAACTAGTGAGCATGTGCTCAGATTGTCTGGGTACTACAATCGCTTGAATCAAGTGGGAGTTAATCTTCCAGATAAGATAGTGATTGACAGAGTTCTCTAGTCACCATCACCAAGTTAGTAGAACTTTGTGATGAACTATAGTATGCAAGGGATGACGAAAGCGATTCTCGAGCTCTTCGTGATGTTGAAATCGACGAAGGTAGAAATCAAGAAAGAGCATCAAGTGTTGATGGTTGAGAAGATCACTAGTTTCAAGAAAAGGGCAAAGGGAAAGAAAGGGAACTTCAAGTAGAATGACAAGCAAGTTGTCAGTCCCAGGAAGAAGCCCAGAGCTGGACCAAAGCCTGAAACTGAGTGATTATACTGCAAAGGGAATGGTCACTAGAAGCGGAAATGCCCTGAATATTTGGTGGATAAGAAGGATGGCAAAGAGAACAAGGGTATATTTGATATACATGTTATTGATGTGTACTTTACTAGTGTTTATAGTAGCCCCCGAGTATTTGATACTTGTTCGGTTGCTAAGGTTAGTGACTCGAAACAGGAGTTACAGAATAAACAAAGACTAGTTGAAAGGGAAGTGACGTTGAGTGTTGGAAGTAGTTCCAAGATTGATGTGATCATCATCGCACACTCCCTATACTTTCGGGATTAGTGTTAAACCTAAATAAATGTTATTTGGCATTTGCGTAGAGCATGAATATGATTTGATCATGTTTATTGCAATACGGTTATTCATTTAAAGTCAGAGAATAATTGTTGTTTTGTTTACATGAATAAAACCTTCAATGGTCATCCACCCAATGAAAATAGTTTGTTGGATCTCGATCGTAGTGATACACATATTCATAATATTGATGCCAAAAGATGCAAACTTAATAATGATAGTGCAACTTTTTTGTGGCACTGCCGTTTGGGTCATATCGGTGTAAAGCGCATGAAGAAACTCCATAAAGATGGATTTTCGGAATCACTTGGTTATGAATCATTTGATGCTTGCGAACCGTGCCTTTTGGGCAAAATGACTAAAACTCCGTTCTTCGGAACAATGGAACAAGCTACTGACTTATTGGAAATAATACATACCGATGTATGCCATCCAATGAGTGTTGATGCTCGTGGCAAGTATCATTATTTTCTGACCTTCATAAGATGATTTGAGCAGATATGGGTATATCTACTTGATTAAACATAAGTCTGAAATAGTTGAAAGGTTCAAAGAATTTCAGAGTGAAGTGGAAAAATCATCGTAACAAGAAAATAAAGTTTCTGCGATCTGATCACGGAGACGAATATTTGAGCTACGAGTTTGGTCTTCAATTAAAACAATGTGGAATAATTTCACAGCTCACGCCACCTGGAACACCACAACGTTATGGTGTGTCTGAACGTCATAACCGCACTTTATTGGATATGGTGCGATTTATGATGTCTCTTACTGATTTACCATTATCATTTTGGGGTTATGCATTAGAGACAGCTGCATTCACGTTAAAAGGGCACCATCTAAATCCGTTGAGACGACATCGTATGAACTATGGTTTAGAAGTAAACCTAAGCTGTCGTTTCTTAAAGTTTGGAGTTGCGATGCTTATATGAAAAAGGTTTTCAACCTGATAAGCTCGAACCCAAATCGGAGAAGTGCGTCTTCATAGAATACCCAAAGGAAACTGTTGGGTACTCCTTCTATCACAAATCCAAAGGCAAAACATTCATTGCTAAGAATGGATCCTTTCTAGAGAAGGAGTTTCTCTCGAAAGAAGTGAGTGGGAGGAAAGTAGAACTTGATGAGGTAACTGTACCTGCTCCCTCATTTGAAAGTAGTTCATCACAGAAATCTGTTCCTGTAACTACTACACCAATTAGTGAGGAAGTTAATGATGATGATCATGAAACTTCAGATTAAGTTACTACAGAATCTCATAGGTCTTACAGAGTAAGATCCGCACCAGAGTGGTACGGTAATCCTGTTCTGGAAGTTATGTTACTAGACCATGACGAACCTACGAACTATGAAGAAGCGATGGTGAGCCCAGATTCCGCAAAATGGCTTGAGGCCATGAGATCTGAGATAAGATCCATGTATGAAAACAAAGTATGGACTTTGATTGACTTGCCCAACGATCGGCGAGACATTGAGATTAAATGGGTCTTCAAGAGGAAGACGGACGCTGATAGTGTTACTATCTACAAAGCTAGAATTGTCACAAAAGGTTTTCAACAAGTTCAAGGTGTTGACTACGATGAGAGTTTTTCATTCGTATCTATGCTTAAGTCTGTCTGAATCATGTTAGCAATTGCCGCATTTTATGAAATCTGGCAAATGGATAAACAAAACTGCATTCCTTAATGGTTTTCTTAAAGAAGAGTTGTATATGATGCAACCAGAAGGTTTTGTCAATCCTAAAGGTGCTAACAAATTGTGCAAGCTCCAGCGATCCATCTATGGATTGGTGCAAGCATCTCGGAGTTGGAATATATGCTTTGATGAGTTGATCAAAGCATATGGTTTTATACAGACTTTTGAAGAAGCCTGTATTTACAAGAAAGTGAGTGGGAGCTCTGTAGCATTTCTATTATTATATGTGGATGACATATTGTTAATTGGAAATGATATGGAAATTCTGGATACCATGAAAGGATAGTTGAATAAGAGTTTTTCAAAGCAAGACCTCGATGAAGCTGCTTACACATTGAGCATCAAGATCTATATAGATAGATCAAGACGCTTGATAAATTTTTTCAATGAGTACATACCTTGATAAATTTTTGAAATAGTTAAAAATGGAACAGTCAAAGAAGGAGTTCTTGCCTGTGTTACAAGGTGTGAAGTTGAGTAAGACTCAAGACCCGACCATTGCAGAAAATAGAAAGAGAATGAAAAGTCATTCCCTATGCCTCCGTCATAGGTTCTATAAAGTATGCTATGCTGTGAACCGGACCTATTGTATACCTTGCTCTGTGTTTGGCAAAGGAATACAATTTGATCTAATAAGTAGATCACTGGACATGGGTCAAGAATATCCTTAGTGAGGACTAAGGAGATGTTTCTCGATTATGGAGGTGATAAAAGAGCCCGTCGTTAAAGTTACAACGATGCAAGCTTTTACACCAATCCAGATGACTCTAAGTCTCAATCTGGATACATATTGAAAGTGGGAGCAATTAGCTAGAGTAGCTCCGTGCAGAGCATTGTGGACATAGAATATTTGCGAAATACATACGACTCTGAATATGACAGACCCGTTGACTAAGCTTCTCTCACGAGCAAAACATGATCATACCTTAGTACTCTTTTGGGCGTTAATCATATAGCGATGTGAACTAGATCATTGACTCTAGCCTTTGGGTGTTGATCACATGATGATGTGAACTATGGGTATTAATCGCATGCAAATGTGAATATTGGTGTTAAATCACATAGCGATGTGAACTAGATTATTGACTCTAGTGCAAGTGGGAGACTGAAGGAAATATGCCCTAGAGGCAATAATAAAGTTATTATTTATTTACTTTTTTCATGATAAATGTTTATTATTCATGCTAGAATTGTATTAACCGGAAACATGATACATGTGTGAATACATAGACAAACATATAGTCACTAGTATGCCTCTACTTGACTAGCTCATTAATCAAAGATGGTTATGTTTCCTAACCATAGACATGTGTTGTCATTTGATTAATGGGATCACATCATTAGGAGAATGATGTGATTGACATGACCCATTCCGTTAGCCTAGCACTTGATCGTTTAGTATGTTGCTATTGCTTTCTTCATGACTTATACATGTTCTTGTAACTATGAGATTATGCAACTCCCGTTTACCGGAGGAACACTTTGGGTGCTACCAAACGTCACAACGTAACTGGGTGATTATAAAGGAGTTCTACAGGTGTCTCCAAAGGTACATGTTGGGTTGGCGTATTTCGAGATTAGTTTTTGTCACTCCGATTGTCGGAGAGGTATCTCTGGGCCCTCTCGGTACTGCACATCACTATAAGCCTTCCAAGCAATGTATCTAATGAGTTAGTTACGGAATGATGCATTACGTAACGAGTAAAGAGACTTGCCGGTAATGATATTGAACTAGGTATTGGATACCGACGATCGAATCTCGGTCAAGTAACATACCGATGACAAAGGGAACAACGTATGTTGTTATGCGGTTTGACCGATAAAGATCTTCGTAGAATATGTAGGAGCCAATATGGGCATCCAGGTTCCGCTATTGGTTATTGACCAAGAATAGTTCTAGGTCATGTCTACATAGTTCTCGAACCCGTAGGGTCCGCACGCTTAAGGTTTCGATGACAGTTATATTATGAGTTTATGAGTTTTGATGTACCGAAGGAGTTCGGAGTCCCGGATGAGATCGGGGACATGACGAGGAGTCTCGAAATGGTTGAGACGTAAAGATCGATATATTGGACGACTATATTCGGAGTTCGGAAAGGTTCCGAGTGATTCGGGTATTTTTCGGAGTACCGGAGAGTTACGGGAATTCGCAGGGGAGTATATGGGCCTTATTGGGCCATACGGGAATAGAGGAGAGAGGCCGAAAGGAAGGAGGCGCGCAGCCCCCCTCTGGTCCGAATTGGACAAGGGGTGCGCCCCCCCTTTCCTTCCTCCTCTCCCCCTCTTTCCCCCCTTCTCCTACTACAACAAGGATATGCCCTAGAGGCAATAATAAAGTTATTATTTATTTCCTTATATCATGATAAATGTTTATTATTCATGCTAGAATTGTATTAACTGGAAACATAATACATGTGTGAATACATAGACAAACAAAGTGTCACTAGTATGCCTCTACTTGACTAGCTCGTTAATCAAAGATGGTTATGTTTCCTGACCATGAACAATGAGTTGTTATTTGAGTAACAAGATCACATCATTAGTTGAATGATCTGATTGACATGACCCATTCAATTAGCTTAGCACCTGATCGTTTAGTATGTTGCTATTGCTTTCTTCATGACTTATACATGTTCCTATGACTATGAGATTATGCAACTCCCGTTTGCCGGAGGAACACTTTGGGTGCTACCAAACGTCACAACGTAACTGGGTGATTATAAAGGAGCATTACAGGTGTCTCCAAAAGTAGATGTTGGGTTGGCCTATTTCGAGATTAGGATTTGTCACTCCGATTGTCGGAGAGGTATCTCTGGGCCCTCTCGGTAATGCACATCACATAAGCCTTGCAAGCACTGCAACTAATATGTTAGTTGTGAGATGATGTATTACGGAACGAGTAAAGAGACTTGCCAGTAACGAGATTGAACTAGGTATTGGATACCGACGATCGAATCTCGGGCAAGTAACATACCATGACAAAGGGAACAGCGTATGTTGTTATGCGGTCTGACCGATAAAGATCTTCGTAGAATATGTAGGAGCCAATATGGGCATCCAGGTCCCGCTATTGGTTATTGACCGGAGACGTGTCTCGGTCATGTCTACATTGTTCTCGAACCCGTAGGGTCCGCACGCTTAAGGTTACGATGACAGTTATATTATGAGTTTACATGTTTTGATGAACCGAAGGAGTTCGGAGTCCCGGATGAGATCGGGGACATGGCGAGGAGTCTCGAAATGGTCGAGACGTAAAGATTCATATATTGGATGATATGGTTAGGCCAAGGGGTCAAGCCCATGAGGCTTTATATCGGTGCAAAAAGGAGTTTTGCGGAGGCCAGGGGGCCAAACGCCGGAGACCCTGGCGTCTGGCCCTGGGCCAGACGCCGAGGCCCATGGCGTCTGGGCCAGACGCCAAGGATTGTGGCGTTTGGTCCTGGAGTCCGAGTGGGACTCTTGCCTTTCGGGAAAAACCGACTTTGAGGAGGCTTTTGCTCCAAGTTTCGACCCCGGGGCTCAACATATAAATAGAGGGGCAGGGCTAGCACCAAAGACACAACAAGTTGATCCACGTGATCTATTCCTTAGCCGTGTGCGGTGCCCCCTGCCACCATATACCTCGATAATACTGTAGCGGAGTTTAGGCGAAGCCCTGCTGCTGTAGTTCATCAAGATCGTCACCACGCCGTTGTGCTGACGGAACTCTTCCCCGACACTTTGCTGGATCGGAGTCCGGGGATCGTCATCGAGCTGAACGTGTGCTCGAACTCGGAGGTGCCGTAGTTTCGGTGCTTGATCGGTTGGATCGTGAAGACGTACGACTACTTCCTCTACGTCGTGTCATCGCTTCCGCAGTCGGTCTGCGTTGGGTACGTAGACAACACTCTCCCCTCGTTGCTATACATCACCATGATCTTGCGTGTGCATAGGAATTTTTTTTGAAATTACTACGAAACCCAGTAGGACTCCCCTTGGCGCGCCCTCCTCGGCCGGCCGCCCCGTCCCCCTTGGCTCCTTTATATACGGGGGCAGGGGGCACCCCACGACAACACAAGTTGATCTACGGATCGTTCTTTAGCCGTGTGCGGTGCCCCCCTCCACCATATTCCACCTCGGTCATATCGTCGTGGAGTTTAGGCGAAGCCCTGCGCTGGTAGAGCATCATCATCGTCACCACGCCGTCGTGCTGACGGAACTCATCCCCGACACTTTGCTGGATCGGAATCCGGGGATCGTCATCGAGCTGAACGTGTGCTGAACTCGGAGGTGCCGTACGTTCGGTACTTGGATCGGTCGGATCGTGAAGACGTACGACTACATCAACCGCGTTGTCATAACGCTTCCGCTTACGGTCTACGAGGGTACGTGGACAACACTCTCCCCTCTTGTTGCTATGCCATCACCATGATCTTGTTGGAAATATGCCCTAGAGGCAATAATAAAAGTATTATTATATTTCATTGTTCATGATGATTGTCTTTTATTCATGCTATAACTGTATTATCCGGAAATCGTAATACACGTGTGAATACTTAGACCACACTATGTCCCTGGTAAGCCTCTAGTTGACCAGCTCGTTGTGATCAACAGATAGTCATGGTTTCCTGACTATGGACATTGGATGTCGTTGATAACGGGATCACATCATTAGGAGAATGATGTGATGGACAAGACCCAATCCTAAGCATAGCATAAAAGATCGTGTAGTTCGTTTTGCTAGAGCTTTGCAAGTGTCAAGTATCTCTTCCTTCGACCATGAGATCGTGTAACTCCCGGATACCGTAAGAGTGCCTTGGGTGTATCAAACGTCACAACGTAACTGGGTGACTATAAAGGTGCATTACAGGTATCTCCGAAAGCAGCTGTTGGGTTGACACGGATCGAGACTGGGATTTGTCACTCCGTATGACGGAGAGGTATCTCTGGGCCCACTCGGTAATGCATCATCATATTGAGCTCAATGTGACCAAGGTGTTGGACACGGGATCATGCATTACGGTACGAGTAAAGTGACTTGCCGGTAACGAGACTGAACAAGGTATTGGGATACCGACGATCGAGTCTCGGGCAAGTAACGTACCGATTGACAAAGGGAATTGCATACAGGGTTTGATCGAATCCTCGACATCGTGGTTCATCCGATGACAACATCGAGGAGCATGTGGGAGCCATCATGGGTATCCAGATCCCGCTGATGGTTATTGACTAAGAGCGTCTCGGTCATGTCTGCATGTCTCCCGAACCCGTAGGGTCTACACACTTAAGGTTCGGTGACGCTAGGGTTATGAAGATATGGATATGCAGAAACCCGAATGTTGTTCGGAGTCCCGGATGAGATCCCGGACGTCACGAGGAGTTCCGGAATGGTCCGGAGGTAAAGAATTATATATAGGAAGTGCTATTTCGGGCATCGGGACAAGTTTCGGGGTTATCGGTATTGTACCGGGACCACCGGAAGGGTCCCGGGGGTCCACCGGGTGGGGCCACCTGTCCCGGGGGACCACATGGGCTGTAGGGGGTGCGCCTTGGCCATCATGGGCCAAGGGCACCAGCCCCTATAGGCCCATGCGCCTAGGGTTTCCCCCTAGGAGGAGTCCTAGTGGTGGAAGGCACCCCTAGGTGCCTTGGGGGGGAGGGAAACCTCCCCTAGGCCGCCGCCCCCCCTAGTAGATCTCATCTACTAGGGCCGGCGCCCCCCCTGGCACCCCTATATATAGTGGGGGAGAGGAGGGACTTCATACACCAGCCCCTGGCGCCTCCACCTCCCCCCCGTTACGTCTCTCCCTCGTAGTCTCGGCGAAGCCCTGCTGCTGTGACGCCCTGCATCCACCACCATGCCGTCGTGCTGTTGGATCTTCATCAACCTCTCCTTCCCCCTTGCTGGATCAAGAAGGAGGAGACGTCTCCCGTCCCGTACGTGTGTTGAACGCGGAGGTGCCGTCCGTTCGGCGCTGGTCATCGGTGATTTGGATCACGTCGAGTACGACTACATCATCACCTTGCAAGCTTCCGCACGCGATCTACAAGTGGTATGTAGATGCAAACTCTCTCCCTAGACTCGTTGCTTAGATGAACTCATAGATGGATCTTGGTGAAACCGTAGGAAAAATTTTAATTTTCTGCAACGTTCCCCAACAGTGGCATCATGAGCTAGGTCTATGCGTAGTTCTCTTTGCACGAGTAGAACACAACTTTGTTGTGGGCGTGGATTTTGTCATCTTACTTGCCTCCACTAGTCTTTTCTTGCTCAACGGTATTGTGGGATGAAGCGGCCCAGACCAACCTTACACGTACGCTTACGTGAGACCGGTTCCACCGATTGACATGCACTAGTTGCATAAGGTGGCTGGCGGGTGTCTGTCTCTCCCACCTTAGTTGGAGCGGAATCGATGAACAGGGCCCTTATGAAGGGTAAATAGAAGTTGACAAAATCACGTTGTGGTGATTCGTAGGTAAGAAAACGTTCTTGCTAGAACCCATTTGCAGCCACGTAAAAGATGCAACAACAATTAGAGGACGTCTAACTTGTTTTTGCAGCGATTGATCATGTGATGTGATATGGCCAGAAGTTGTGATGAATGATGAATTGTGATGTATGAGATCATGTTCTTTGTAATAGGATTCACGACTTGCATGTCGATGAGTATGACAACCGGCAGGAGCCATAGGAGTTGTCATTATTTTTTTGTATGACCTGCGTGTCATTGAATAACGCCATGTAAACTACTTTACTTTATTGCTAAACGTTAGTCATAGAAGTAGAAGTAGTCGTTGGCGTGACAACTTCATGAAGACACGATGATGGAGATCATGATGATGGAGATCATGGTGTCAAGCCGGTGACAAGATGATCATGGAGCCCCGAAGATGAAGATCAATGGAGCTATATGATATTGGCCATATCATGTCACAACTATATAATTGCATGTGATGTTTATTATGTATTATGCATCTTGTTTACTTAGGATGACGGTAGTAAATAAGATGATCCCTTATAAAAATTTCAAGAAGTGTTCTCCCCTAACTGTGCACCGTTGCTACAGTTCGTCGTTTCTAAGCACCACGTGATGATCGGGTGTGATGGATTCTTACGTTCACATACAACGGGTGTAAGACAGTTTTACACAGCGAAAACACTTAGGGTTAACTTGACGAGCCTAGCATGTGCAGACATGGCCTCGGAACACGGAGACCGAAAGGTCGAACACGAGTCGTATGGAAGATACGATCAACATGAAAATGTTCACCGACGATGACTAGTCCGTCTCACGTGATGATCGGACACGGACTAGTCGACTCGGATCGTGTAACACTTAGATGACTAAAGGGATGTCTAATCTAAGTGGGAGTTCATAATTTGATTAGAACTTTATTATCATGAACTTAGTCTAAAACCTTTGCAAATATGTCTTGTAGATCAATGGCCAACGCTAATGTCAACATGAACTTCAACGCGTTCCTAGAGAAAACCAAGCTGAAAGATGATGGCAGCAACTATACGGACTGGGTCCGAAACCTGAGGATCATCCTCATAGCTGCCAGGAAACAATATGTCCTAGAAGGACCGCTAGGTGACGCTCCCGTCCCAGAGAACCAAGACATTATGAATGCTTGGCAGTCTCGCGCTGATGATTACTCCCTCGTTCAGTGAGGCATGCTTTACAGCTTAGAACCGGGGCTCCAAAAGCGTTTTGAGCATCACGGAGCATATGAGATGTTCGAAGAGCTGAAACTAGTTTTTCAAGCTCATGCCCAGGTCGAGAGATATGATGTCTCCGACAAGTTCTACAGTTGTAAGATGGAGGAGAACAGTTCTGTCAGTGAGCACATCCTGAAGATGTCTGGGTTGCACAACCGTATGACCCAGCTGAACATTAACCTCCCAGATGAGGCGGTCATTGACAGAATCCTCCAGTCGCTCCCACCAAGCTACAAGAGCTTTGTGATGAACTACAACATGCAGGGAATGGAAAAGACCATTCCTGAAGTGTTCTCGATGCTGAAGTCAGCAGAGGCTGAAATCAAGAAAGAACATCAAGTGTTGATGGTCAATAAGACCACTAAGTTCAAGAAGGGCAAGGGTAATAAGAACTTCAAGAAGGACGGCAAAGATGTTGCCGCGCCTGGTAAGCCAGTTACCGGGAAGAAGTCAAAGAATGGACCCAAGCCTGAGACTGAGTGCTTTTATTGCAAGGGGAAGGGTCACTGGAAGCGGAACTGCCCCAAATACTTAGAGGATAAGAAGGCCGGCAACACCAAAGGTATATTTGATATACATGTGATTGATGTGTACCTTACCAGTAATCGTAGTAACTCCTGGGTATTTGATACCGGTGCCGTTGCTCATATTTGTAACTCACAGCAGGAGCTGCGGAATAAACGGAGACTGGCAAAGGACGAGGTGACGATGCGCGTCGGGAATGGTTCCAGAGTCGATGTGATCGCCGTCGGCACGCTGCCTCTACATTTACCTACGGGATTAGTTTTGAACCTCAATAATTGTTATTTAGTGCCAAGTTTGAGCATGAACATTGTATCTGGATCTCGTTTAATACGAGATGGCTACTCATTTAAGTCTGAGAATAATGGTTGTTCGATTTATATGAGAGATATGTTTTATGGTCATGCTCCGATGGTCAATGGTTTATTCTTAATGAATCTCGAGCGCAATATTACACATGTTCATAGTGTAGATGCCAAAAGATTTAAAGTTGATAACGATAGTCCCACATACTTGTGGCACTGCCGCCTTGGTCACATTGGTGTCAAGCGCATGAAGAAGCTGCCGATGGACTTTTAGAGTCTCTTGATTATGAATCGTTTGACACGTGCGAACCATGCCTCTTGGGCAAAATGACCAAGACTCCGTTCTCCGGAACAATGGAGCGAGCAACCAACTTGTTGGAAATCATACATACCGATGTGTGCGGTCCAATGAGCGTTGAGGCTCGCGGAGGATATCGTTATGTTCTCACTCTCACAGATGACTTGAGTAGATATGGGTATGTCTACTTAATGAAACACAAGTCTGACACCTTTGAAAAGTTCAAGGAATTTCAGAATGAGGTGGAGAATCAACGTGACCGAAAGATAAAATTCTTACGATCAGATCGTGGAGGAGAATACTTAAGTCACGAATTTGGTACACACTTAACGAAATGTGGAATCGTTTCACAGCTCACGCCGCCTGGAACACCTCAGCGAAACGGTGTGTCCGAACGTCGTAATCGCACTCTATTGGATATGGTGCGGTCTATGATGTCTCTTACCGATTTACCGCTATCATTTTGGGGATACGCTCTAGAGACAGCTACATTCACTTTAAATAGGGCACCGTCTAAATCCGTTGAGACGACACCGTATGAATTATGGTTTGGAAAGAAACCTAAGCTGTCGTTTCTAAAAGTTTGGGGATGTGAAGCTTATGTCAAGAAACTTCAACCTGAAAAGCTCGAACCCAAGTCGGAAAAATGCGTATTCATAGGATACCCTAAGGAAACTGTAGGGTATACCTTCTACTTAAGATCCGAAGGCAAGATCTTTGTTGCCAAGAACGGATGCTTTCTGAAAAAAGAGTTTCTCTCGAAAGAAGTAAGTGGGAGGAAAGTAGAACTCGATGAAGTACTACCTCTTGAGCGGGATAGTGACGCAGCACAGGAAACCGTTCCTGTGATGCCCACACCAACTGAAGAGGAAAACCATGATAATGATCAAGGTACTTCAGATCAAGTTACTGCTGAACTTCGTAGGTCCACAAGGACACGTTCCGCACCAGAGTGGTACGGCAACCCTGTCCTGGAAATCATGTTGTTAGACAACAATGAACCTTCGAACTATGAAGAAGCAATGGCGGGCCCGGATTCCAACAAATGGCTTGAAGCCATGAAATCCGAGATAGAATCCATGTATGAAAACAAAGTATGGACTTTGACAGACTTGCCCGATGATCGGCGAGCGATAGAAAACAAATGGATCTTTAAGAAGAAGACGGATGCGGATGGTAATGTTACCATCTATAAAGCTCGACTTGTCGCTAAGGGTTATCGACAGGTTCAAGGGATTGACTACGACGAGACATTCTCTCCCGTAGCGAAGCTAAAGTCCGTCCGAATCATGTTAGCAATTGCCGCATACTATGATTATGAGATATGGCAGATGGACGTCAAAACAGCATTCCTTAACGGGCATCTTAAGGAAGAACTGTATATGATGCAGCCGGAAGGTTTTGTCGATCCACGGAACACTAACAAAGTATGCAAGCTCCAGCGATCCATTTATGGACTGGTGCAAGCATCTCGGAGTTGGAACATTCGCTTTGATGAGATGATCAAAGCGTTTGGGTTTATGCAGACTTATGGAGAAGCCTGCGTTTACAAGAAAGTGAGTGGGAGCTCTGTAGCATTTCTCATATTATATGTAGATGACATACTCTTGATGGGAAATGATATAGAATTTCTGGACAGCATTAAGGCCTACTTGAATAAGTGTTTTTCAATGAAGGACCTTGGAGAAGCTGCTTATATATTAGGCATCAAGATCTATAGAGATAGATCGAGACGCCTCATAGGTCTTTCACAAAGCACATACCTTGATAAGATTTTGAAGAGATTCAGAATGGATCAGTCCAAGAAGGGGTTCTTGCCTATGTTACAAGGTGTGAGACTGAGCTCAGCTCAGTCACCGACCACGGCAAAAGATAAAGAAGAGATGCGTGTCATCCCCTATGCTTCAACCATAGGATCTATTATGTATGCCATGCTGTGTACCAGACCCGATGTAAACCTTGCCGTAAGTTTGGTAGCAAGATACCAAAGTAATCCCGGCAAGGAACACTGGACAGCGGTCAAGAATATCCTGAAGTACCTGAAAAGGACAAAGGACATGTTTCTCGTTTATGGAGGAGACGAAGAGCTCGTCGTAAAGGGTTACGTCGATGCTAGCTTCGACTCAGATCTGGATGACTCTAAGTCACAAACCGGATACGTGTATATGTTGAATGGTGGAGCAGTAAGCTGGTGCAGCTGCAAGCAGAGCGTCGTGGCGGGATCTACGTGTGAAGCGGAGTACATGGCAGCCTCGGAGGCAGCACATGAAGCGATTTGGGTGAAGGAGTTCATCACCGACCTAGGAGTCATACCCAATGCGTCGGGGCCGATCAAACTCTTCTATGACAACACTGGAGCTATTGCCCTCGCAAAGGAGCCCAGGTTTCACAAGAAGACCAGGCACATCAAGCGTCGTTTCAACTCCATCCGTGAAAATGTTCAAGATGGAGACATAGAGATTTGCAAAGTGCACACGGATCTGAATGTCGCAGATCCGCTGACTAAACCTCTCTCGCGTGCAAAACATGATCAACACCAGAACTCTATGGGTGTTCGATTCATCACAATGTAACTAGATTGGTGACTCTAGTGCAAGTGGGAGACTGTTGGAAATATGCCCTAGAGGCAATAATAAAAGTATTATTATATTTCATTGTTCATGATGATTGTCTTTTATTCATGCTATAACTGTATTATCCGGAAATCGTAATACACGTGTGAATACTTAGACCACACTATGTCCCTGGTAAGCCTCTAGTTGACCGGCTCGTTGTGATCAACAGATAGTCATGGTTTCCTGACTATGAGCATTGGATGTCGTTGATAACGGGATCACATCATTAGGAGAATGATGTGATGGACAAGACCCAATCCTAAGCATAGCATAAAAGATCGTGTAGTTCGTTTTGCTAGAGCTTTGCAAGTGTCAAGTATCTCTTCCTTCGACCATGAGATCGTGTAACTCCCGGATACCGTAAGAGTGCCTTGGGTGTATCAAACGTCACAACGTAACTGGGTGACTATAAAGGTGCATTACAGGTATCTCCGAAAGTAGCTGTTGGGTTGACACGGATCGAGACTGGGATTTGTCACTCCGTATGACGGAGAGGTATCTCTGGGCCCACTCGGTAATGCATCATCATATTGAGCTCAATGTGACCAAGTTGTTGGACACGGGATCATGCATTACGGTACGAGTAAAGTGACTTGCCGGTAACGAGACTGAACAAGGTATTGGGATACCGACGATCGAGTCTCGGGCAAGTAACGTACCGATTGACAAAGGGAATTGCATACAGGGTTTGATCGAATCCTCGATATCGTGGTTCATCCGATGACAACATCGAGGAGCATGTGGGAGCCATCATGGGTATCCAGATCCCGCTGATGGTTATTGACTGAGAGCGTCTCGGTCATGTCTGCATGTCTCCCGAACCCGTAGGGTCTACACACTTAAGGTTCGGTGACGCTAGGGTTATGAAGATATGGATATGCAGAAACCCGAATGTTGTTCGGAGTCCCGGATGAGATCCCGGACATCACGAGGAGTTCCGGAATGGTCCGGAGGTAAAGAATTATATATAGGAAGTGCTATTTCGGGCATCGGGACAAGTTTCGGGGTTATCGGTATTGTACCGGGACCACCGGAAGGGTCCCGGGGGTCCACCGGGTGGGGCCACCTGTCCCGGGGGACCACATGGGCTGTAGGGGGTGCGCCTTGGCCATCATGGGCCAAGGGCACCAGCCCCTATAGGCCCATGCGCCTAGGGTTTCCCCCTAGGAGGAGTCCTAGTGGTGGAAGGCACCCCTAGGTGCCTTGGGGGGGAGGGAAACCTCCCCTAGGCCGCCGCCCCCCCTAGTAGATCTCATCTACTAGGGCCGGCGCCCCCCTGGCACCCCTATATATAGTGGGGGAGAGGAGGGACTTCATACACCAGCCCCTGGCGCCTCCACCTCCCCCCCGTTACGTCTCTCCCTCGTAGTCTCGGCGAAGCCCTGCTGCTGTGACGCCCTGCATCCACCACCACGCCGTCGTGCTGCTGGATCTTCATCAACCTCTCCTTCCCCCTTGCTGGATCAAGAAGGAGGAGACGTCTTCCGTCCCGTACGTGTGTTGAATGCGGAGGTGCCGTCCGTTCGGCGCTGGTCATCGGTGATTTGGATCACGTCGAGTACGACTACATCATCACCTTGCAAGCTTCCGCACGCGATCTACAAGTGGTATGTAGATGCAAACTCTCTCCCTAGACTCCTTGCTTAGATGAACTCATAGATGGATCTTGGTGAGACCGTAGGAAAATTTTTAATTTTCTGCAACGTTCCCCAACAGATCTTGCGTGTACGTAGGATTTTTTTTTGAAATTACTACGTTCCCCAACAGTGTGACCCCCGGTGATCCCCGTCCCCGTTGCCATCTTGAGCTGCGAGGAGTCACTGCTACCAACCACCACCCATGCGACTGGAAGGGCCAGACAACACCACCTGCCTGAAGAGGTTGACGCCAACATCGCACCCAGAGCCACCGACCCAGCATCCAGAGTTCCCAGAAGTGACAGATGGAAGCATAAACCTCACTACCACCTTCACTGGCAGTCACAAGGGGATGCCGGTGACCTTCTCAGGTGGCGGCAGGGAGGGGAGGCGGATAGGGGCTAGAGGGGCTAGGGTTTGTGTCCTAGAGTCACCCGTGAGAGGGGCCCAGGGTTTGTCGGTCGCCCTCAAGAATTGTAATTTTATCCATGTATAGTGGTTGATAAGGTAGTCTTATCTTAAGCTCACCATGTAATCTAGAGAAGACAATAAAAAATTATGTACACTGGGTTATTTTTTAGTCTTATCTCTGATAAGTAGATATCCCTAAATACATGTGGCAAGAGATATTGTTGTTAAGAGATTATTTCTTAGTTAAGAGAAGGCAAACCTTTTCTGATGCTTCATCACTCCTCCAATTCAGCATTTATATCCTACGTGACACCCCTAAGATAACATCACTGTGCACACCCTTGTAATCTTTGTTTTGATCAATGGTATCTCTATTTTTTTCTTACCTTCATCATCCGTAGGACTAACTTGCAGTGTAGCTTTAGAATGAGGCCCACAAGTGTGGGTGAGGATCCAACACCAAGCACATCGGTGACTCCCCTTGAGGGTGATCGCCAGGACCAATGAAAATACTATGTTGGAACTGCCGCGGTTTGGCCAGTACCGCGACAGTGAGATCGCTTCTGGATGTCTGGAAGCAGTTTGGGCCAGATGTGTTTTTTCTGTCTGAAACACACCTGAGCACAGCTAAGGCAGAGAAGGTTCGAAGGAAAATAAATATGGATAAGATGGAGGTTGTCGAGAGTGTGGGAGCTAGTGGAGGCCTGATCCTCTACTAGCGGAACCCGGTGGAAATACAAGTGAAGGACAAATCAAAGAACTTCATTGATGTGGTTGTGGGAGGTGCATCGGATGAATCTTGGAGGTTTGTAGGTTTCTATGGAGAACCTAAGTGGGAGGATAAGCACCTTTCATGGGGGTACATCCGCAACCTGTATCAGCAAGCGCGTGCACCATGGGTAGTGGCAGGCGATTTTAACGAGATTCTGTATTCTCATGAGAAGGAAGGTGGAGCGCCGCGACCAAAAAATATGATGCAGAGGTTCAGGGACGCTTTGGTTGACAGTGGACTTGAGGATATGGGCTTCACCGGAGACGAATTCACTTGGAGGAGACGAAGAATACGGGAGAGGCTGGATAGAGCTGTATGCAATGGACAGTTCCTAGGTCTCTTCCCTAATGCAAAGATCACCAACACAGGGCATACTAAATCAGATCATAGACCGGTCCTTTTGGACACAGATGGTGACTTGGCGAGCAATCATTTTAGAGTAAAAGCCAAGCAGTTTGAAGCGAGATGGTTGAAGGAGGATGATGTGGAGCAGCTTGTATCTGATGCATGGAACAGAACCAATCCATATGCAATGTTGGCAGAACGTACTGCTGCGGTACATGCAGAGATGCACGTATGGGATAGGGAAATCTTGAAGGCGCCCCATAGACGCCTGAAAGAGCTTAAGGAGGAGTTGGAAAGCTTGCGGTCGGGCACTCTCACTGACGAGTCGGCGGATCGGCAACGTGCCTTGCTGATTGCAATTGAAGAAAACTTAGAGAAGGAGGAGATCTACTGTGTACAGAGGAGTAGGGCAAACTGGCTTAAGTTTGGTGATCGTAACACACACTTCTTCACCAACTTTGCTACTTCCCGGAAGAAGAGGAACCATATACGCAAACTGAAGGATGATAGGGGTGTGTGGGTGGAGGATAATGAGTCAATGAGGGTTATGATAGCAGAATACTTTCAGCATTTATTCTCATCTGAAGTTGCTCTTCCTAATGTAAATGTTCTGAATAAAGTGAAACACTCTGTTACAGATTATATGAACCAAGCTTTATTGGCGCCGTACACTGCCGAGGAGGTTAAGCGTGCATTGTTCAGTATTGGGGATTTGAAGGCACCCGCTCCAGATGGACTACACGCAATTTTTTATAAGAAATTCTGGCCAGTATTGGGCGATGAACTAGTAAAAGAAGTGTTGCAGGCAGTGAACACGGGAATCATTCCTGAAGGGTGGAACATGACCACTATTGTGCTCATACCGAAGGTTGAGAACCCGGAGACGGTTGCACAGTTTAGACCCATAAGTCTTTGTAACGTTGTTTATAAAGTAATATCAAAAATGCTAGCAGCAAGGTTAAAGCTACTACTTCCAGATATCATCAGTGAAACCCAAAGTGCGTTCATGCCTGGAAGGATTATTATCGACAATGTTATTGTTTCTTATGAGTGCCTTCATACAATGACGAAGAGGAAAACAGGGAAGCAAGGGACATGTGCGGTGAAGCTAGACATGCACAAAGCTTATGATAGAGTGGAGTGGGTGTTTTTGGAGGCAATTCTTGGGAAGCTTGGTTTTGATGCAAGATGGATAAAATTGTTTATGGCATGTGTGACTTTTGTGCAGTATAAGGTAAGGTTCAATTCAAATGAAACCTTGCCATTCTCACCAACAAGAGGGCTTCGGCAAGGGGATCCCCTCTCTCCTTACTTATTTCTGCTGTGTGCGGAAGGCCTATCTGCACTTATTTGCCATGAGGAGAACCTTGGGAATTTACAAGGAGTTCAGGTGTGCCGTGACTCCCCTCGTATCTCACATTTATTATTTGCCGATGACTCCCTCATCTTGATGAAAGCAGACTGTGGGAATGCCCAAACCTTAAAAAGGATCCTGGATGACTATTGTGCAGCATCAGGCCAAATGGTGAGCGAGGCCAAGTGTTCTATCTTTTTCAGCCCCAATACAGAGGTGGAAACAAAAGCCGATGTGTGTCAAATACTGAATATAATGACGGAGGCGCTGTCTGACAAATATTTGGGGCTGCCATCGATGATTGGAGTAGACAAGGTAACTTGCTTCAAACGTCTAATCGAAAGAATCCAGAAAATGGTAAATGGGTGGAAGGAGAGAACTTTATCCTATGGTGGAAAAGAAGCACTAATTAAAGCGGTGGCCCAAGCCATCCCCACATATGCGATGAGTGTATTTAAATTCCCAAAGAAAATTTGCAAGGGGATCACTGATGCAATGTCGCAGTATTGGTGGGGTGACTAGGAAGACCATAAAAGGATGCATTGGTTTGCTTGGTGGAGAATGTGCATCCCGAAGGAAAGAGGGGGTATGGGGTTTCGAGATGTCCAGAGTTTCAACTTAGCCATGCTGGCCAAGCAGTGTTGGGGGCTGATTGAGCATAATGAGTCCCTGTGTGCAAGGGTATTAAGAGCGAGATACTACCCCACTGGCGACATTTTGAATTGTGAGCTGAAGAAGGGTTCCTCTTATATTTGGAGGAGCATTTGGGCGGGTATACAAACATTTAAAGAAGGATGCATTTGGAGGGTTGGCGATGGTGCAAAAATTAATATCTGGACTGACTGTTGGATTCCCAACAGTTTTTCAAGGAAGGTGGTCACTGTCCGGGGTAACCAAGTGCTCACAAAAGTAATTGAACTCATAGACCCGATTACAGGTGAATGGGATGAGGAGCTGATCCGTCAAATTTTTTGGCACATCGATGCAGAACGCATCCTACAGATCCCCTTGCACCAACAAGTAACAGAAGATTATGTTGCTTGGCATCTGACCAGGAGCGGAATTTTTTCAGTCAGATCAGCTTACTACAAATAGTGAGAGGTTTCATATGTAGGCGAGGTAAATGAAGCAAACTTTGGTGGGACAGCGCCACACCCAGTATGGAAGAAATTATGGAGTTTGAAAGTTCCTGGGAAAGTAAAGATCTTTTTGTGGAGATGCTTACATAATGCAATTCCGTGCTTCGGTGTCCTAGCAAACAGACACATAGGCCATGTCTCTCAGTGCCCAATATGTCGTTTGGCTGCTGAGGATATTAAGCACGCCATCTTTAGCTGTGAGCGAGCCAAAGCAGTTTGGTCGTCGTTGGGGATTTGGAATACTATATCTAATGCTCTACTGGTGGACCGATCGGGAGCAGCAGTACTGGAATTTCTATTGTGTGATCAAGTGCATCAGAAGGCGTATATGGATCAGTTTGACCTACCTGAACTTATAGCGACGGCAAGCTGGTATATTTGGTGGCAGAGAAGAATGCATGTTAGAGGGGAGGTAGTTCAAACTCCAGCGCGAACAGGACAAGCCATTCATGCACTTGCATTTAATTTCACCCGTGCGATGGCCGTTCCTGCGCCAAGACCGAGGAGAAACTCTTGGCCAATAGTTCTGGCATCGCAACAGCTCTTGAACGTTGATGCATCTTTCCGTGAGGAGGATCACTCGGGATCATGTGGAGCCATTATAAGAGACCACAAAGGGAATTTCATAGCAGCTTCTACCTCACGTATTGACCACGTTGCAGACGTAGTCACTGCTGAAGCTGTAGCACTCCGGGAAGGTGTGAAGTTAGCTATTTCGATGGGTTGCAATAACATCATGGCGAGGATGGATAACTTCATCGTAGTAAACGCTCTACAGCTGAATGAAGGACAATCAATGGTCGCTGGCCCCGTTTTGGAAGATTGCAGAGATTTACTAAGAGGTTTTGGGAAGGTTATTCTTGAGCATTGTAATAGAGAGTCAAATATGACTGCTCATGCGCTAGCTGAATATGGTCGTGCAAACGATCCGTCTCTGTGGATCGAGGCACCACCAAGTTTCATTGCCAATTCTTTGGCAAACGATGTATCTGTTATTTAGTTTAATAAAGCTAGCCATGAAGGCCTTCCCGTCAAAAAAAAACTTGCAGTGCAGCTTTCTACATGCCCTATCTCCACACTGAGTAGATGCAATTTAATGAGACTTCGGACTTGAGATCACCGGCCCTTGTTTTCAACCCATAATATTATATTTATCGATGTTGTATCATAGTCGCTGCACATGCAAGAGGAGTAACTTATGATGTGTTTGTGTTCTCACAGGGGTTTGGTGAAGCTGAAGTGCCACGTAAAAGAGCTCATCTGTCTAATTAACACGTACTCCATTCGTACACTAATATAAGAGCATTTAGATCACTAGTTTAGTGATCTAAATGCTCTTATATTAGTTTACAGAGGGAGTATCAAACATGCATCACCTCCTGCCTTTCAGGGGGTCAAATTTAATACAGGCCATGAAGTTATCTCTGGAGTGGAAAGAAACCGTGTAATGCACTCAACAATCTCAATCACATGGTATCATATATAACTATAAAATATGATCCAGCAATAAAACTATCTTTCTTAGCACGCATACATATCACACACATGCATCCATGCAGGAGTATTATGCTACTTATATGAAATACTTTACAACTATACAATTATAAAATACAAAAGATACAAAATGTTTAGTTGTACTTTTAGTTCCAATTCACATTATTAGTCCTAATGTTCTACACAAGCAAATCTATTTAAAATATATAATAACCCATTTTTACATTAATGCATTCGTTATCATCTAGTTATATGTTGCTTTGCGGCCGTCACATATTCAATGGGGATGCATTTCTCTTTGTGATCACCACATACGTTAGAAGTTCCGGTATGATAAAGTAATGTATTCAAGTCCTTCATAAAGTTCCGGTATAATAAATCTATTTAACTAAGCACTAATTTGTGCCAACAATTTATTTGTAATATAGCCAAGATAGTTATGTCCTCTTTCCGCAGAAAGTCTCCCTTTCACCGTAGTTTTCTTTCTATTTGAGGCCGTTTGATACAGCTGATGTCACAGCAGAGACAACTTCATATATGGCGGTTACCGGTCTTTTTCATCAACCTTGTTACTTAACACGCTGAAAGGCCCCCTTTGGTCAATTTCATTGACATGTAGTGGAGGTCGGAAAACAACCGGAACAACAATCGTTTTCACCAACTTTTAGTTTGTCATTGCTGAGCTTTGCCCACTAGACTTGTATACTTAGCTATTAAACGTCAAGGAAAATACCCCTGCTGTCGCTAGCACTATTGCATGTGCATGTACGGCCGGGCCATGGTGCACGTTAGCATCTACTTGCAGCTAGGGTTAGCTTGATAGTTGTAATATTAAGTACATACACAAAAATTTCAGTTTTTGAAACTTGGTGTTATCGTTCGTTCCTAGCAACTTTTAGTAGGTGAAACTTGGTGAAGTTTTCCAAACTTGTCAAAATGTATTCAAGAGTGGTCTTGTTTCAAAATCCTCGTCGCAAGGAACCCAAATATGCAAACGAGACATAAAAATAGACTTCTGGTTCAAAAGATATGGATTTAAATTAGAAAGTCAAAAGAAAAAGTATGAGAGATGAGATGGGTGGAGCTGCCAAAAGATGTGAAAAGCTGAGCGCATGGGCCTATCTAAGGTAATTAAGGGCTAAAGCACATGCAAACACCAAACCAATTTCTGAATCTCGAAGTAATTAGATGGAAAAAATATGCGTGGTCCCACACCTGCGCACCACAAATCCTCTCCCATTGGATGTATGATACAAATCACTATGAATAGCAACAAAAAACCAGGCACATATTAAGAATAATAATCTTAGCCTTAACACACATGATTATACTCGC
>NC_041391.1:29861987-29867815 GCF_002162155.2 Triticum dicoccoides
CGGATTATACACATTTTTTGGGACCGTGAACAACACGGTAAGCCCTCATGTTTAATTTTTTATTATTATATAAACATATGCAAAAGTATACATGGGCAAGGATCCCCACGGAGAGCTTTGCATCAAGGCGTCTAACCAAGTCAAGAGGGTTGATCTAGAAGAAGTTTGAACCCTACGGGCCATGAGGGGTAGCTCTCTTTAAATAGAATATTGCACCACGACACCACATGCTTAAAACAAAGCTGTTCCACTCCTTCCAAATGTTCCATTGGAAATGACAAACCCCGAACATCGGAAATGATTGCCCTATCATCGTATCATGAGTGTTAAGGCGATCCACCCAACAAAAAGCCAAGGGAAAACTTTGATCTTAGAGAGGATTTCACATTTCCAAATTTTATGAAGAAAAAAATGGCACTTGAAGACCATCATACATGAAATGTTGGATCCTAGACAGATACAAATCAGTGCCCCACATCGTTCTAAAGATACAATAATCCCTCCAATTGTTAAAATTCCCTATCAGTGCGTTTGACAATATTTGGGAAGGGGAATGGGAGTTTAGTGTCGGGAGTTGTATTGAGATTAGACATGAGATGAGTCGTTTTATTCCCAATCCCCTGTTTTGGCGCATGATAGGAATTATGTATGAGAATTTGTATTTCCTTGTTTGATTCATGGGAATTGACGAGGGACTACACCAGGGAAGTGAACATAAGTTATGACGAAGGGTTAAGATATTGACTCATTGAAACAATTCCCTCCCAACTCCCACCCCCTTCTCTGTTAATAAAATGGTGGGAGTTGGAGTCTCAAGTCCCATGCATATTCCTTTATAAATTCCCAAACCCCCTAACCAAACAATAGATTTGAAGTCTCGTACCCCTTAAATTTCCATTCCCTGACTCTAATTACCCCTAACCAAACATGTTGTATAGGCTTGAGTGGAGAGGGAGTCTAAAAGTAAGATCCATCTCCGCAAGCATACCATCAAGATAAATATTCTAAATGAGGACATATGAGAAGAGTCCTCAAAATTGTTTTCTGGACTGCACCGAGTAATGACACAGTAAGTTAGCGAAAGGGAGAAGGCATCACACCAACAAAATGAGCCCGCGACCAAGAGCACGAGGAACCACAACCTAATAATAAGTTTGACAGATAAGGGCAACGTATGGCACATCACATTTCTGATAAAATTCATGTAGTTGTTTAAGAAAAAGGTCCTCAATTTGAAACTTGAAGATTAATCACGCCCACAATCCCCTTCCTCTTCGGTCGGCACACTATGGCACGTACATCCAAGGATTGTGCCTATTCTCTAGATCATCTTTGGCCCAATGACAATACTGACAAGATCTATCACGTGCTTGATCACGGTCTTGTGAACCTTCAACTACCACATGAAATAAGTTAAAAACGTTGTTATCCGTAGCACAAGAATTCGCCAAATTAGGTCAAATATCTCACAAGAATACATCCTTAGAGTCTCCATACAGGCGTCACCGCCATGACGCTACAGCTTGACCACCAAAACGTATACACGTTACACCCATTTGAGACGAGAAGGATACACATGACCTTGTCTGAGGACTTTGGCCACCACTTTCCAATAGAAATGCACGCGTATGTGTAGGAGGATCCAACACTTGTCCATGCCTCCTGGTTAGTGATACGACCTCCATGTTTCCTCGTTATGATATTAGAATATTCTTATTTTACATACCATATAGACAAATTTACAAACTAGATACATCTTAGAAGCTGCCTAGAGCACGCATGAACATGTACAAACTACATATAGATCAGTCCACCACTGAAAGTGTGTATATTGGTGCATAGCATAAAATCAGAAAATATACCGAAGGAGGCCGAAAAGCTTGTAAACATAAAATTTAAGCAGCTGCCCAAGGTTAAGAATCTTGGACCGACGGCGGTTAGATCCAGTCATGTCTTCGTCGTCAAAATAGCTAGTAAACGGTCATGTCCGTATGAACCACGCGTCGATCGACCAGTACTCTCACAGGTCAAACTCTTTGCGTGCTGAATGTATCTAAAGGTAGAAATTCAGACCACCGACTCGTTTGAATTTTGTTTCTCCTGTTCCTTTGGCAAACTTGACACTTTTTTCCCTTGAGCACAACAACTTTATTGACTTGGTTAGAGAAAATGCAAGTGTCATGTCGCTGTTGAGAGGCCAGGCTGTAGATCACCCATAATATTATAGTACTCCGTACGCTTTCATGCATGCATAGCACCACCATCGTTGTTGTTGATAGAGCCCCTCTTTGAACGGTTCTGTACGTTGGTGTGCAAGAAGTACCCAAGTTGGCATCACACTAGAATAAGTACACAAGCGCACCGTACCGCCGTACGTGTGGAAGAGTAAGTTCGCTTCCATTATGCAAGAATAAGCCATTGACCAATGCTGTCATATTGATCTTTCCCGTAACATATTACAAGCCCTTACAAGTACACTGAAATAATCACATGGCTTATGTGGTAAGCTATCTCGGAAAATACAAATTTTGTCTAAAAAAGTAATATGAAATTAAGGAGAGATATGCAAGGTGTAAGAAACGATGCATATTCTCATATTGATATTTCTCATACATGATACAAGTCCCAGATATTATTGACTAAGGCATAGATAAGCGCCCAAAAAGCAGGTGTTCTGGGAAACCACACCGGACAAATGGGGTGCCTATATATATCTATGGCGCGTATGTATGTATACGCGCATGGTATACATTGAGGTAAAAAAAATACTAACGCTTACACGTGTTGTGGCGTGCTGTTGGGTGGGGTAGCAGGTACCGCGAGGATGGCATTGCGTCTGCCACGCTCGGATATGCTGTTCTCGGCGAACTTGAGGCCAGCCATGTGGAGGCCCTTGCCCTTCTCCTCCTCCGTCCACTCGGCGGCGTAGTACTCCTCCTCAGTGGCGTCGGGGCTGGGAGGGACGAGCATGGAGCCCCACTGCGGAAAGTGCACGAGAATGACGGGGAGCGTGCATGCCATGATCATGATTCCCATGTATTGGAGCCCTTTGCTGGTGGTGTATTGCGACGAAGTGAAGAAGAGGAGTTGTGTGAGACCGCCACCCACATTACCGCCTGCACCGGTCATGCCGGAGACGAGCCCAAGGGAGCGGCGGGAGACGAAGGGGATGACACCATAGACAGCCCCGCATGCAGCCTCGACACAGATGGAGTACAAGACCATGCATGCTATGGAGGTGGGAAGGGTGGATGCACGACCAAGACAAAGGCAGAAGACTCCACCAGCAGTCTGGAGGATCCAAATGTTCCAGAGTCGGGCACGCATGCCGAAGTAGCGAGCACCAAGGTCGGAGAGGTACCCGCCCATGGGGCGTGCAAAGATATTGGCCAAGCCAAAGCAGGCGGCAATGATACCTGCTTTTCGAAGGTCGAGGTAGAAACTATCATAGTAGTACCCGGCAATCACATTGTTTGAGGTGAGCTCGACGCCCATGCAGTAGCCATAGATGAAGACAAAGATCCAGGTTCGATAGTTGGTGACGGCTCCACGGAGAACCTTGGAGAACTTGTCCTTGTTCATGTCACCATTTTTTTGGAGGTTCCTCAGGTTGCCATCGGGAAGGTCCTGTCCTAAGGTGAGCACGAGCAAGCCTATCACCACCAACATCATTCCTGGCACAAAGTAGGCGATGCGCCACGCGGTGAAACGTGTCGCACCACATGCCTTGATGGCATCGAAGACGAAAGGCATGATGAGCTGTGTGGCACCTCCACCCATGTCTCCCCACCCCGCCGTTAAGCCGCCGACAGTCCCGATGATCTTGCTATTGAACATGGTGCTGATCCAGTACTGGCACGACACAAAGGTGGCAAGTGATACGCCGATGAGGAAGCGTACGATGATGTATCCAGCGGGACTGCCGATGACGGACATGCAGAACACCGCTGGTGCAGAAAGCATGATGAGGAAAGCACCGCCATAGCGCGGTCCAAGAAGGTCGCAGATGGCACCCATGGCCAGCCTTGAGAAGATAGCACCAGACACAGAGGCAACACCAGCGTTGCCTATGTCAGCCTTGGTGAGATTGAGGTTGTCGCGGATGATGGGGATGAGCGGTGCGGCGGCGAAGGTGGATACAACGCAGGTGAAGAAGGACATCCATCCAAGGTGGAAGGCACGCATGTGTGGGTTGCCGAAGGAGAAGATTTTGATGGACTTGGCCTTGTGCTCAGAGTCCACCGGCAGAGAGAAGTTGGTGGATGCTGCTATGGCGCCCGGCGAACCGATCTCCATTTCCATATCCTTTTTTGTTGAGGCTCGAAGCCTTCTTCTTCCTTGGTACTTAGCTCTCTTCAGAGCTGCACCGCGGACTGAAGAGGCAAGAGCTAGGTAGCTAAGTCTCTAGGTTGTAATGGTTGGGTGCTCAAGAGGTTAGAAGAATACATGTATTTATAGCATGCACGGACCGTACTTCAGTTTGACACGTTCTCTGTCGTATGCTGAAATTAACGCACAGCATCAGTCATATGTTTGACCTCTTCTGTTTCTTAACTAGTAAGATCGTCCATCTGTCTCGTTGAACTTATCAGGGCTGTTTGGTTGAACTTATCATCGTTGCCGGTGAAAACTATGTTTGAGCTTTAACAGATACTCCCTCCGTCTCAAAATAAGTGTCTCAAGTTTAGTATAACTTTACACAAAAGTTAGTATAAAATTGAGACACTTATTTTGGAATGGAGGGAGTACGTTATAAAACTAAGTCCATTATGATGGGAATGCCATGCTATACAAACATGTAAATTGGTATAAAAAACATGTAAATACGATTTTCCTGGAGTTGTTGTACCCAAGAATTTGTTTTCCATTAGATATTTTCTCATATCTTTGGTATGTGCATATTTCACACGTTATCATATGCATGATACTGGTGTATTTCCCACTATGACCAACCTTAGGCCCCTCTCAACTGTTTCAAATGTACCAAGTAAAGGAAACGTGGAGTATCTCCTCGTGGATGAATGGTAAATTAAAATAAAATGGTACTTTCGAACGCATTTAATCGGGTCACGGATGGTAAATTCAATAAAATGGTGATAAACATTAATGATTTTTCGGTTACTTGCAAAGTTTCATGATGTAATCAGATTCGTGGAAGTAGTGGCAAGAAAAAAAATCAATGCTCTGAAAATCTTACTTTCGAAAGCATTTTGGAACTCTGATTTTCTTCACGACTTCCACAAATGTCTGGCATTAATTACATGATGAAACTTTGCAAACACTCCAAACATTTCTTAAAGTTTTCCCCAAAAAAACCACAAATCTTTCAATTATTTTTCTATTTTTTGATTTTACTGTTCATACCAGGAGCATTTGAGCTCGAGCCGAAAAAGGTGCTTTCATGATTAATGGAAGTTCAGGGCATGACACCCTAGGTAGTTAATGCCAGACATACCAATAAATGGAGAACAACTAAGATATGCAGTGGATGAGTTTTTTTTCCCTAAAAGAGAAGCATTTTGAATGAATTTTTGACGATTGAAAAACTATTCAATTTCTCTTGAGAAAATAGAGGGAAGAGAATGTGGCATTTTATTTGTGATTTTAAAGATTGTTCTTATATACGTGAAAGGTGGGGGTAGCTAATCTAAACAAAAATGCGGTCTGTTTAAAAAAAACATGCATAGTAGTGTTCATGCCGTTCCTTGTTAGGGCATCTTCAATGGCGATTCTCAAACCGCCCGCATCTGTCCGGACCGCGGAAGCAATCCAATGCGAGTCTCTATCGATCCGCGGGGCAGTCCGAACACATTTTCTCCAGCAAATTG
>NC_041391.1:29868095-29882402 GCF_002162155.2 Triticum dicoccoides
ATGATAGCCACGCATGACTCCGACACCCGTGGCCCACCCAATCCCCCCTCTCAGTCCAATTTCTTCTCACTAAGCCCCTTCTCCCCTTGCTTTGCATCTGCACCCTTCACCTCCGTGGCCGCCGTACATCTCTGGCCACCATAGAGGCATTGCTGGACGTTCGCAATTAGCACCGATGCGCTCGCTCGCCTTTACGATGGCACTGTCCACCCTGGAGCCGTTTGTACCCAGGTACACTCCGTCCCCCTATCGATGACCTGCATGGTGGACACCACGCTCGGCACGTGTTCGGCAAAATGCCATTGAGCTTATTTTTGAACTTTGTGTCATTTTTTAGAGTACATAAGATGGCAAGCTACTCGATCATGGAGGATGAGTTGTTGTGCGATGTGGTTGGCCGTATCACAGATTTCATAGGCTTGAGCAAAGAAGGGACTTTCTGGCAGCAAGTGTATGAATTGTTTCACGCATGAAAACACATTGCACCCTACGATGTGTACATCATTCAAGAACGCAATATGAGGTCATTATCGTATCCTTGGTACAGGATCCAGACCAGCGCCACAAGTTTTGTAACGCCGTTCGTCAGCTGGAGGCAAGGTGGCCATTGCACATGGCAGAGGACGAGATCATAAGTTTTGCTTCCTATTGCTCAACTTGTTGATTGATTCATTCACTCAATGTTGGTCTACACATTATGTAGCCGCACGTGCTGCAGTGATGTACGACATGACAGAGGAACAACCATTTACGTACACACACTGTTTGATGAAGTTGAAGAGGGAATATGTGTGGGAGAACATGATCCATTGATGAAAAACTTATACGACATCCGGTTAATCTAGTCGAAATTGAGACGTTGCGTTCCTAGACTTAATTTGCATGCGATGTATGGATGGTTTGTGCTATTTTTTATCCGAACTTTGATGAATGTTGGCCGGTTTGCATGAATTTTGCCTGGTTAGTTCAAATGCGAGTTGAAATGTATACGGGCAGCTTTGGATGGCTGCCTCCCGCATCCGTGTCCGCAAACCGATCCCCCTGTCCGCGCACGGATGGGGAGAAAATTTGGGGGTCACCGTAGGAGATGCCCTTAACTCGTTGGCTCCACACGATTATCTGGCCCTACCTTAGTTCCATATTAATTGACACTCGCACCCGTTTGAGATAGAGGGTCATAAATAAGTATCTTGAAATACAAATCTACTAACATCAATTCTATGTCACATAAATATACTAATAACGTAATTGTTGAGCAACGGCTTCTCCCAACTCTAGCGAACCAACCTGTGGTTGGATGGTTAGAGGGACAGTGGTATCCCCAGCCCATCAGGGTTCAAGTCCTGGTGCTCGCATTATTTCTGAATTTATTTTAGGATTTCCGGCTATGCGCATTCAGTGGGAGGAAACGTTCCGGTCGACAACGAAGTTGATTTCGTAAATTTCAAGATGACATGCCGGCTCAGTCTCACGGAGGTGCTCATAAGGGTAGGGTGTGCGTGTGCATTAATAGGGATAAGTGTATGTGCATATGTATGAGCGCTTGCGTATGTACTGATGTTAAAAAAACTCCTAACCTAATATCCAAAGTATTCTCAGATGGAGTGGTGTATTTCGTTGGAGGTTTATGACACCTCCAAACAAAGGTTATTTAGGTGAGAACCAACCAATACTAGAAGAATGCCCGTGCGTTGCAACGGGGCCACATTAACTTTAAGAGTTCAATATTATGGCATTGGCGACCTTTTTTACCATCAAATCCTCACACACACTCTCTCTCCTTCCCTCTTCCTCACTCTCTCTCCCCCTCTCCCTCTCTTTAACACACACACACACATATCCATCTTATTGGGTACGGGGCCATAATTCATCTATTTCACACACACACGCTAGTGCATAACAATATGGATTATGTGTATTATATTTGCCACCAGAACTGAGGGATATAACTTTAAGAGTTCAATATTCTGACCATGGGATATTTAGGCTGTCGTATATGGAAAATCAAAGCTAAAAATGACTCGATGAGTTAGGGATACATCAATAAATATTGTAAAAAGTGATAAAAACAAATCTGCAGCAACTCGCGACCCCACGAACTCGTATTCGCAATGAGCAAGTTAGTGAGGCCGCCACGGTAGGCTAGCACCAAGGGACAAGGGCAACAACCGCCTTCCCATCCAACCTACTGATTCTGCTGGCGCTACTTTCATCCCAAGCCAATGAGTACCACTAGTGTGTTGCCACGTACGGAGAAACTACGAACTGAAATTTTCATCCAAATCATGAAAAATGTTAATGTTCCTCTCCTCCCCCATCCCTCGTGTGAACATACCCAATTCATGGTTGGGTCGCTACATTCAGCGTAGCTCTGATGTGCACTGCCCTCGCTCTTGATTAGTTGTCGCAGTGCCACGCATCTACGCCAACAAGCTAGGGAAACAAATGCAAATGTTACACCGTGTCAAAATCAACCATCCCACAATCGTAACAATAGAAAAGATAATAACCAAAATTTAACAGAAGAACTACTGCTTGGCTCCCAGATCTATCTCGATAGCC
Organism: Triticum dicoccoides; assembly: GCF_002162155.2. Classification (NCBI taxonomy): domain Eukaryota; kingdom Viridiplantae; phylum Streptophyta; class Magnoliopsida; order Poales; family Poaceae; genus Triticum; species Triticum dicoccoides. The sequence continues at coordinate 29,870,658 of NC_041391.1, forward strand.
CTTGATCTGGCTGCTGAGCTTCTCCTAGCCGCCTCAACATCACATCATTACCAAACATGTAGTGGATGCCTAGTGGGACAAGGATTAAGAAATAACATGACGTGAAAAATACGATGGCTGTCAATTCCATAAGACGATCCAAGTAATTTGACAAAATAGATCGGGAGCATCTTGTATAATCTCAAAAAAGCAACTAAAAATATGAGAAATGAATTGATGAAAATCAGCCCCTGCTCTCATTCATGCTTGCTTTTGTAATGGGAGGCAAGGAATGGGGATACCGGGAGAAGAAAGGAGCACATGGACGGCAAGCCTCCACCACCGGGAGAAGCAAGTGGGGTTGCTTCACATCCAATCTCCACGGCCGCCGCCTCCATGGGGACGAACTCCCATGTTCACAACTGGGCTCCCAATCGGCCGCTGCCTCGCCGACCTTGACGACGAAGTAGTCCCTCCCTTCGATCCCATTCGCAACGGAGGCAACACCCATCCCAGCGGACGGGTCCGCGGTGAGATCCCTACGGGATTGTGGTCACGTCTCCCCAAATCTCACCGCGGGACACATGAGAGGGCGCCGTTGCCATGGTCAGGCTTGGATGGGGAAAGGAGGCGACATAGCAGCAACAGCGCCTTCGCCGGGTTTGGTGGCGACGGCGGCGGCGGCGAGCAAGCGGTTGGACGGCGGCGGCGAGAGAGTAGGAGTGTGGTGGCGGCAGTCCATCGGCCGCCATGATGTGAGAGGAGGATGGGGATGGGGCTGCGATCTGGACGTATGGAGCGGTCAAGAGGAGGGGAAGTAGGCGGCTGGGTTTTTCCATCGTGCGGGGTTTGGGGGAGGTCAAATGAGAGGGGTTTTTTTCGTGCGGGAGGCAGAGCAACGAGGGTGGACGTAGGGAGACGGGATGCGGTAGGTTGGCAGGAAAAGGAAAACTACACATTTTTTAGGCAGTAGAGATGATTGATGATAAGAAAGTGAAAATCACATCAATATAAGGAAATATTGAAGGAAATATGCCCTAGAGGCAATAATAAAGTTATTATTTATTTCCTTATAATCATGATAAATGTTTATTATTCATGCTAGAATTGTATTTTCCGGAAACATAATACATGTGTGAATACATAGACAAACAGAGTGTCACTAGTATGCCTCTACTTGGCTAGCTCGTTAATCAAAGATGGTTATGTTTCCTAACCATGAACAATGAGTTGTTATTTGATTAACGAGGTCACATCATTAGTAGAATGATCTGATTGACATGACCCATTCCATTAGCTTAGCACCTGATCGTTTAGTATGTTGCTATTGCTTTCTTCATGACTTATACATGTTCCTACGACTATGAGATTATGCAACTCCCGTTTACCGGAGGAACACTTTGGGTACTACCAAACGTCACAACGTAAATGGGTGATTATAAAGGAGTACTACAGGTGTCTCCAATGGTCGATGTTGGGTTGGCGTATTTCGAGATTAGGATTTGTCACTCCGATTGTCGGAGAGGTATCTCTGGGCCCTCTTCGGTAATACACATCACATAAGCCTTGCAAGCATTACAACTAATATGTTAGTTGTGAGATGATGTATTACGGAACGAGTAAAGAGACTTGCCGTTAACGAGATTGAACTAGGTATTGGATACCGACGATCGAATCTCGGGCAAGTAACATACCGATGACAAAGGGAACAACGTATGTTGTTATGCGGTCTGACCGATAAAGATCTTCGTAGAATATGTAGGAGCCAATATGGGCATCCAGGTCCCGCTATTGGTTATTGACCAGAGACATGTCTCGGTCATGTCTACATTGTTCTCGAACCCGTAGGGTCCGCACGCTTAAGGTTACGATGACAGTTATATTATGAGTTTATGCATTTTGATGTACCGAAGGTTGTTCGGAGTCCCGGATGTGATCACGGACATGACGAGGAGTCTCGAAATGGTCGAGACGTAAAGATTGATATATTGGAAGCCTATGTTTGGACATCGGAAGTGGTCCGGGTGAAATCGGGATTTTACCGGGTTACCGGGAGGTTACCGGAACCCCCCGGGAGCCATATGGGCCATCATGGGCCTTAGTGGAAAGGAGAAAGGGGCAGCCCAAGGTGGCTGCGCCTCTTTCCCCTCCCCTAGTCCTATTAGGACTAGGAGAAGGTGGCCGGCCCCCCTCTCTCCCTTCCCCTCCGAGGAATCCTAGTTGGACTAGGATTGGGGGAGGAATCCTACTCCCAGAGGGAGTAGGACTCTCCTGCGCCTCCCTCTTTGGCCGGCCAGCCTCCCCTCCTCTCCTCCTTTATATACGGAGGCAGGGGCACCTCTAAACACACAAGTTGACACAAGTTGATCCACGTGATCGATTCCTTAGCCGTGTGCGGTGCCCCCTGCCACCATATTCCTCGATAATACTGTAGCGGAGTTTAGGCGAAGCCCTGCTGCTGTAGTTCATCAAGATCGTCACCACGCCGTCGTGCTGACGAAACTCTTCCCCGACACTTTGCTGGATCGGAGTCCGGGGATCGTCATCGAGCTGAACGTGTGCTCGAACTCGGAGGTGCCGTAGTTTCGGTGCTTGATCGGTTGGATCGTGAAGACGTACGACTACTTGCTCTACGTCGTGTCATTGCTTCCGCAGTCGGTCTGCGTTGGGTACGTAGACAACACTCTCCTCTCGTTGCTATGCATCACATGATCCTGTGTGCGCGTAGGAAAATTTTTGAAATTACTACGAATCCCAACAGTGGTATCAGAGCCTAGGTTAATGATGTTGATGTTATATGCACGAGTAGAACACAAGTGAGTTGTGGACGATACAAGTCATACTGCCTACCAGCATGTCATATTTTGGTTCAGCGGTATTGTTGGACGAGACGACCCGGACCAACCTTACGCGTACGCTTACGCGAGACCGGTTCCCTCGACGTGCTTTGCACAGAGATGGCTTGCGGGCGACTGCCTCTCCAACTTTAGTTGAACCAAGTATGGCTACGCCCGGTCCTTGCGAAGGTTAAAACGGAGTCTATTTGACAAACTATCGTTGTGGTTATGATGCGTAGGTGAGATTGGTTCTTACTTAAGCCCGTAGCAGCCACGTAAAACATGCAACAACAAAGTAGAGGACGTCTAACTTGTTTTTGCAGGGCATGTTGTGATGTGATATGGTCAAGGCATGATGCTGAATTTTATTGTATGAGATGATCATGTTTTGTAACCAAGTTATCGGCAACTGGCAGGAGCCATATGGTTGTCGCTTTATTGTATGCAATGCAATCGCGATGTAATGCTTTACTTTATTACTAAACGGTAGTGATAGTCGTGGAAGCATAAGATTGGCGAGACGACAACGATGCTACGATGGAGATCAAGGTGTCGCGCCGGTGACGATGGTGATCATGACGGTGCTTCGGAGATGGAGATCACAAGCACAAGATAATGATGGCTATATCATATCACTTATATTGATTGCATGTGATGTTTATCTTTTTATGCATCTTATCTTGCTTTGATTGACGGTAGCATTATAAGATGATCTCTCACTAAATTATCAAGAAGTGTTCTCCCTGAGTATGCACCGTTGCAAAAGTTCTTCGTGCTGAGACACCACGTGATGATCGGGTGTGATAGGCTCTACGTTCAAATACAACGGGTGCAAAACAGTTGCGCACGCAGAATACTCAGGTTAAACTTGACGAGCCTAGCATATGCAGATATGGCCTCGGAACACGGAGACCGAAAGGTCGAGCGTGAATCATATAGTAGATATGATCAACATAATGATGTTCACTGATGAAACTACTCCATCTCACGTGATGATCGGATATGGTTTAGTTGATTTGGATCACGTGATCACTTAGAGGATTAGAGGGATGTCTATCTAAGTGGGAGTTCTTTAATAATATGATTAATTGAACTTAAAATTTATCATGAACTTAGTCCCTGATAGTATCTTGCTTGTTTATGTTGATTGTAGATAGATGGCTCGTGCTGTTGTTCCGTTAAATTTTAATGCGTTCCTTGAGAAAGCAAAGTTGAAAGATGATGGTAGCAATTACACGGACTGGGTCCGTAACTTGAGGATTATCCTCATTGCTGCACAGAAGAATTACGTCCTGGAAGCACCGCTGGGTGCCAGGCCTGCTGCTGGAGCAACGCCAGATGTTATGAACGTCTGGCAGAGCAAAGCTGATGACTACTCGATAGTTCAGTGTGCCATGCTTTACGGCTTAGAATCGAGACTTCAACGACGTTTTGAACGTCATGGAGCATATGAGATGTTCCAGGAGTTGAAGTTAATATTTCAAGCAAATGCCCGGATTGAGAGATATGAAGTCTCCAATAAGTTCTATAGCTGCAAGATGAAAGAGAACAGTTCTGTCAGTGAGCATATACTCAAAATGTCTGGGTATAATAATCACTTGATTCAATTGGGAGTTAATCTTCCAGATGATTGCGTCATTGACAGAATTCTCCAATCACTGCCACCAAGCTACAAGAGCTTCGTGATGAACTATAATATGCAAGGGATGAACAAGACTATTCCCGAGCTCTTCGCAATGCTAAAAGCTGCGGAGGTAGAAATCAAGAAGGAGCATCAAGTGTTGATGGTTAACAAGACCACTAGTTTCAAGAAAAAGGGCAAAGGGAAGAAAAAGGGGAACTTCAAAAAAGAACGGCAAGCAAGTTGCTGCTCAAGAGAAGAAACCCAAGTCTAGACCTAAGCCTGAAACTGAGTGCTTCTACTGCAAGCAGACTGGTCACTGGAAGCGGAACTGCCCCAAGTATTTGGCGGATAAGAAGGATGGCAAGGTGAACAAAGGTATATGTGATATACATGTTATTGATGTGTACCTTACCAATGCTCGCAGTAGCACCTGGGTATTTGATACTGGTTCTGTTGCTAATATTTGCAACTCGAAACAGGGACTACAGAATAAGCGGGCACTGGCAAAGGACGAGGTGACGATGCGCGTGGGAAACGGTTCCAAAGTCGATGTGATCGCGGTCGGCACGCTACCTCTACATCTACCTTCGGGATTAATATTAGACCTAAGTAATTGTTATTTGGTGCCAGCGTTGAGCATGAACATTATATCTGGATCTTGTTTAATGCGAGACGGTTATTCATTTAAATCAGAGAATAATGGTTGTTCTATTTATATGAGTAATATCTTTTATGGTCATGCACCCTTGAAGAGTGGTCTATTCTTACTAAATCTCGATAGTAGTAATACACATATTCATAATGTTGAAACCAAAACATACAGAGTTGATAATGAAAGTGCAACTTATTTGTGGCACTGTCGTTTAGGTCATATCGGTGTAAAACGCATGAAGAAACTCCATACTAATGGACTTTTGGAACCACTTGATTATGAATCACTTGGTACTTGCGAACCGTGCCTCATGGGCAAGATGACTAAAACACCGTTCTCCGGTACTATGGAGAGAGCAACAGATTTGTTGGAAATCATACATACCGATGTATGTGGTCCGATGAATATTGAGGCTCGTGGTGGATATCGTTATTTTCTCACCTTCACAGATGATTTGAGCAGATATGGATATATCTACTTAATGAAGCATAAGTCTGAAACATTTGAAAAGTTCAAAGAATTTCAGAGTGAAGTTGAAAATCATCGTAACAAGAAAATAAAGTTTCTACGATCTGATCGTGGAGGAGAATATTTGAGTTACGAGTTTGGTGTACATTTGAAAAACCGTGGAATAGTTTCGCAACTCACGCCCCCCGGAACACCACAGCGTAATGGTGTGTCCGAACGTCGTAATCGTACTTTACTAGATATGGTGCGATCTATGATGTCTCTTACAGATTTACCGCTATCATTTTGGGGATATGCTTTACAGACGGCCGCATTCACGTTAAATAGGGCACCATCAAAATCCGTTGAGACGACGCCTTATGAACTATGGTTTGGCAAGAAACGAAAGTTGTCGTTTCTTAAAGTTTGGGGCTGCGATGCTTATGTGGAAAAGCTTCAACCTGATAAGCTCGAACCCAAATCAGAGAAATGTGTATTCATAGGATACCCAAAGGAAACTGTTGGGTACACCTTCTATCACAGATCCGAAGGCAAAACATTTGTTGCTAAGAATGGATCATTTCTAGAGAAGGAGTTTCTCTCGAAAGAAGTGAGTGGGAGGAAAGTAGAACTTGACGAGGTAACTGTACCTGCTCCCTTACTGGAAAGTAGTTCATCACAGAAAACTGTTTCAGTGACACCTACACCAGTTAGTGAGGAAGCCAATGATAATGATCATGAAACTTCAGATCAAGATACTACTGAACTTCGTAGATCGACCAGAGTAAGATACGCACCAGAGTGGTACGGTAATCCTGTTCTGGAGGTCATGCTACTAGATCATGATGAACCTACGAACTATGAAGAAGCGATGGTGAGCCCAGATTCCGCAAAGTGGCTAGAAGCCATGAAATCTGAGATGGGATCCATGTATGAGAACAAAGTATGGACTTTGGTTGACTTGCCCGATGATCGGCAAGCGATTGAGAATAAATGGATCTTTAAGAAGAAGACTGACGCTGATGGTAATGTTACTGTCTACAAAGCTCGACTTGTCGCAAAAGGTTTTCGGCAAGTTCAAGGAATTGACTACGATGAGACCTTCTCACCCGTAGCGATGCTTAAGTCCGTCCGAATCATGTTAGCAATTGCCGCATTTTATGATTATGAAATTTGGCAAATGGATGTCAAAACTGCATTCCTGAATGGATTCCTGGAAGAAGAGTTGTATATGATGCAACCAGAAGGTTTTGTCGATCCAAAGGGAGCTAACAAAGTGTGCAAGCTCCAGCGATCCATTTATGGACTGGTGCAAGCCTCTCGGAGTTGGAATAAACGTTTTGATAGTGTGATCAAAGCATTTGGTTTTATACAGACTTTTGGAGAAGCCTGTATTTACAAGAAAGTGAGTGGGAGCTCAGTAGCATTTCTGATATTATATGTGGATGACATATTACTGATTGGAAATGATATAGAATTTCTGGATAGCATAAAGGGATACTTGAATAAAAGTTTTTCAATGAAAGACCTCGGTGAAGCTGCTTACATATTAGGCATTAAGATCTATAGAGACAGATCAAGACGCTTAATTGGACTTTCACAAAGCACATACCTTGACAAAATTTTGAAGAAATTCAAAATGGATCAAGCAAAGAAAGGGTTCTTGCCTGTGTTACAAGGTGTGAAATTGAGTAAGACTCAATGCCCGACCACTGCAGAAGATAGAGAGAATATGAAAGATGTTCCCTATGCATCAGCCATAGGCTCTATCATGTATGCAATGCTGTGTACCAGACCTGATGTGTGCCTTGCTATAAGTTTAGCAGGGAGGTACCAAAGTAATCCAGGAATGGATCACTGGACAGCGGTCAAGAACATCCTGAAATACCTAAAAAGGACTAAGGATATGTTTCTCGTATATGGAAGTGACAAAGAGCTCATCGTAAAAGGTTACGTTGATGCAAGCTTTGACACTGATCCGGTTCTAAATCACAAACCGGATACGTGTTTACATTAAACGGTGGAGCTGTCAGTTGGTGCAGTTCTAAACAAAGCGTTGTGGCGGGATCTACATGTGAAGCGGAGTACATAGCTGCTTCAGAAGCAGCAAATGAAGGAGTCTGGATGAAGGAGTTCATATCCGATCTAGATGTCATACCTAGTGCATCGGGTCCAATGAAAATCTTTTGTGACAATACTGGTGCAATTGCCTTGGCAAAGGAATCCAGATTTCACAAAAGGACCAAACACATCAAGAGACGCTTCAACTCCATCCGGGATCTAGTCCAGGTGGGAGACATAGAGATTTGCAAGATACATACGGATCTGAATATTGCAGACCCGTTGACTAAGCCTCTTCCACGAGCAAAACATGATCAGCACCAAAGCTCCATGGGTGTTAGATTCATTACAGTGTAATCTAGATTATTGACTCTAGTGCAAGTGGGAGACTGAAGGAAATATGCCCTAGAGGCAATAATAAAGTTATTATTTATTTCCTTATAATCATGATAAATGTTTATTATTCATGCTAGAATTGTATTTTCCGGAAACATAATACATGTGTGAATACATAGACAAACAGAGTGTCACTAGTATGCCTCTACTTGGCTAGCTCGTTAATCAAAGATGGTTATGTTTCCTAACCATGAACAATGAGTTGTTATTTGATTAACGAGGTCACATCATTAGTAGAATGATCTGATTGACATGACCCATTCCATTAGCTTAGCACCTGATCGTTTAGTATGTTGCTATTGCTTTCTTCATGACTTATACATGTTCCTACGACTATGAGATTATGCAACTCCCGTTTACCGGAGGAACACTTTGGGTACTACCAAACGCCACAACGTAAATGGGTGATTATAAAGGAGTACTACAGGTGTCTCCAATGGTCGATGTTGGGTTGGCGTATTTCGAGATTAGGATTTGTCACTCCGATTGTCGGAGAGGTATCTCTGGGCCCTCTCGGTAATACACATCACATAAGCCTTGCAAGCATTACAACTAATATGTTAGTTGTGAGATGATGTATTACGGAACGAGTAAAGAGACTTGCCGTTAACGAGATTGAACTAGGTATTGGATACCGACGATCGAATCTCGGGCAAGTAACATACCGATGACAAAGGGAACAACGTATGTTGTTATGCGGTCTGACCGATAAAGATCTTCGTAGAATATGTAGGAGCCAATATGGGCATCCAGGTCCCGCTATTGGTTATTGACCAGAGACATGTCTCGGTCATGTCTACATTGTTCTCGAACCCGTAGGGTCCGCACGCTTAAGGTTACGATGACAGTTATATTATGAGTTTATGCATTTTGATGTACCGAAGGTTGTTCGGAGTCCCGATGTGATCACGGACATGACGAGGAGTCTCGAAATGGTCGAGACGTAAAGATTGATATATTGGGAGCCTATGTTTGGACATCGGAAGTGTTCCGGGTGAAATCGGGATTTTACCGGGTTACCGGGAGGTTACCGGAACCCCCCGGGAGCCATATGGGGCATCATGGGCCTTAGTGGAAAGGAGAAAGGGGCAACCCAAGGTGGCTGCGCCTCTTTCCCCTCCCCTAGTCCTATTAGGACTAGGAGAAGGTGGCCGGCCCCCCTCTCTCCCTTCCCCTCCGAGGAATCCTAGTTGGACTAGGATTGGGGGGAGGAATCCTACTCCCAGAGGGAGTAGGACTCTCCTGCGCCTCCCTCTTTGGCCGGCCAGCCTCCCCTCCTCTCCTCCTTTATATACGGAGGCAGGGGCACCTCTAAACACACAAGTTGACACAAGTTGATCCACGTGATCGATTCCTTAGCCGTGTGCGGTGCCCCCTGCCACCATATTCCTCGATAATACTGTAGCGGAGTTTAGGCGAAGCCCTGCTGCTGTAGTTCATCAAGATCGTCACCACGCCGTCGTGCTGACGAAACTCTTCCCCGACACTTTGCTGGATCGGAGTCCGGGGATCGTCATCGAGCTGAACGTGTGCTCGAACTCGGAGGTGCCGTAGTTTCGGTGCTTGATCGGTTGGATCGTGAAGACGTACGACTACTTCCTCTACGTCGTGTCATTGCTTCCGCAGTCGGTCTGCGTTGGGTACGTAGACAACACTCTCCTCTCGTTGCTATGCATCACATGATCCTGTGTGCGCGTAGGAAATTTTTTGAAATTACTACGAATCCCAACAAATATCCCATCAATACTTGATTGATTGTGATTTACTTTTTATATGGTAACTAATCTGATGGGTTTATGTGGGTGGTCCATCAATACTTGATTGATTGTGATTTATTTTTTATATGGTAACTAATATGATAGGTTTATGTGGGTGGTGAAGCGAAAAGGCAGGTGGGAGGGAGACGAAATAAAACCAGCAAATAAAACCAACGAAAGTGGTGAGACGAAAAAAAACCACCGAAAAATAACCGGCGGACTATTCACCAACTGCTCCATTAGGAGTAGAGATTTAGAGGACATGGAGCACTTGGTGAATAGTCTTCACGGTTTATTTTTGCTGGGTTTTTTTCGTCTCTCCTCCCACCACCCCCTCCCATCCTAGTCCATCGGTTTATTTTTCTCTCCACTCTTTATTACAACCAGGACTTTCCTAACGTATAACAAATCACGGATCTAACTTGCTTAAATTATTGATATCAATCGATTCCTTTTATTGGTTCAATTTGTCTTAGGAAACAAATAACAAATTTTTAAGAAACAAATAATAGATTTGAATCTAACTTTCCTAACTTATATAAATCAATCGATTTCTCTCATTAGTGAAATTTGTTTTAGGAAACAAATAACAGACATGTCACAAACTTTCCTCCCAATAAATAGTTTCTTAACATTTGCAAACATTCATAATCAGACACGTCACAAACGGGCAGGTACTGATATCATGTTACCAAACAATAAAACCCCATTTGCATAGAAATCAGTTCAAAATCCTAACTTTCCTAAATTTTTACCTTTCCTTGAGAACATCCAATATTTCCTATGTTTTCCACCTATTGAAGGAAATCACCCCTCCATCGATATTAGCATTTTTTTGGAATGAGATCTCCGGGTTATGATTTTTTTGCGATTCTTTCCAATTGTGACCTCTCCTTCCGCTCCGGCTCCTTCCTGCATAATCACCTCCACCACAGCTAGCCGACGCCACCCTAGACCTCTTGCCTTTTCTCACCTTCTCCGCCACCTTCTCCTCGTACTCCATTGACAAATCCTCCGCCACGTTTGTCCACGGCGGTGTCGAGGGCATGGCGCAACATCATACCAGTGGTAGAGCAGCGCATAGCAGCAGGAAGAAGCACGTAGCAGGCGAGGCGAGCAGCCGATGGTGGAGGGCAGAGATGCGGCCGGCGTGGCTGAGGGGGCGGCCGGCAGAAGATGGCCGTGACAGGAGGCGGCGCGAGGCACGTGAGGGAGACCTGGATTAGGGGGTATGCGGATAGCCGGACTATATGCTTTGGCCGGACTGTTGGACCGTGGAGATACAAGACTCAAGACTCCGTCCCGTGTCCGGATGGGACTCTCCTTTACGTGGAAGACAAGCTTGGTGATCCGGATATTATATTTCCTTCTTTGTAACCGACTCCATGTAAACCCTAGCCCCCTCCGATGTCTATATAAACCGGAGGGTTTAGTCCTTAGAGGCACGATCACAATCATAATCATCATAGGCTAGCTTCTAGGGTTTAGCTGTTGGGGAACGTAGTAATTTCAAAAAAAAAATCCTACGCACACGCAAGATCATGGTGATGGCATAGCAACGAGAGGGGAGAGTGTTGTCCACGTACCCTCCTAGACCGTAAGCGGAAGTGTTATGACAACGCGGTTGATGTAGTCGTACGTCTTCACGATCCGACCGATCCACGTACCGAACGTACGGCACCTCCGAGTTCAGCACACGTTCAGCTCGATGACGATCCCCGGACTCCGATCCAGCAAAGTGTCGGGGATGAGTTCCGTCAGCACGACGGCGTGGTGACGATGATGATGCTCTACCGGCACAGGGCTTTGCCTAAACTCCGCGACGATATGACCGAGGTGGAATATGGTGGAGGGGGGCACCGCACACAGCTAAGGAACGATCCGTAGATCAACTTGTGTGTCTAGGGTGCCCCCTGCCCCCTTATATAAAGGAGCAAGGGGGGGTGCGGCCGGCCCTAGAAGGAGGCGCGCCGGAGGAGTCCTACTCCCACC
>NC_041391.1:29883021-29889921 GCF_002162155.2 Triticum dicoccoides
GGACTTGGGGGGCGGGGGAGGGGCGCGCGGCTGCCCTTTGGCCCCTTCTCCTCTTCCTCCACTAGGCCCACTAAGGCCCATTAGGTCACCGGGGGGTTCCGGTAACCTCCCGATACTCCGGTAAAATGCCGATTTCACCCGGAACACTTTCGATGTCCAAACATAGGCTTACAATATATCAATCTTTATGTCTCGACCATTTCGAGACTCCTCGTCATGTCTGTGATCACATCCGGGACTCCGAATAAACTTCGGTACATCAAAACTTATAAACTCATAATAAAACTATCATCGTAACGTTAAGCGTGCGGACCCTACGGGTTCGAGAACTATGTAGACATGACCTAGAACTATTCTCGGTCAATAACCAATAGCGGAACCTGGATGCCCATATTGGCTCCTACATATTCTACGAAGATCTTTATCGGTCAAACCGCATAACAACATACGTTGTTCCCTTTGTCATCGGTATGTTACTTGCCCGAGATTTGATCGTCGGTATCCAATACCTAGTTCAATCTCATTACCGGCAAGTCTCTTTACTCGTTCCGTAATACATCATCCCGCAACTAACTCATTAGCTACATTGCTTGCAAGGCTTATAGTGATGTGCATTACCGAGAGGGCCCAGAGATACCTCTCCGACAATCGGAGTGACAAAACCTAATCTCGAAATACGCCAACCCAACATGTACCTTCGGAGACACCTGTAGTACTCCTTTATAATCACCCAGTTACGTTGTGACGTTTGGTAGCACCCAAAGTGTTCCTCCGGTAAACGGGAGTTGCATAATCTCATAGTTACAGGAACATGTATAAGTCATGAAGAAAGCAATAGCAATATACTAAACGATCAAGTGCTAGGCTAACGGAATGGGTCATGTCAATCACATCATTCTACTAATGATGTGATCCAATTAATCAAATGACGTCACATGTCTATGGTTAGGAAACATAACCATCTTTGATTAATGAGCTAGTCAAGTAGAGGCATACTAGTGATGTTATGTTGGTCTATGTATTCACACATATATAATGTTTCCGGTTAATACAATTCTAGCATGAATAATAAACATTTATCATGATATGAGGAAATAAATAATAACTTTATTATTGCCTCTAGGGCATATTTCCTTCAGTCTCCCACTTGCACTAGAGTCAATAATCTAGATTACACAGTAATGATTCTAACACCCATGGAGTCTTGGTGTTGATCATGTTTTGCTCGTGAGAAAGGCTTAGTCAATGGGTCTGCAACATTCAGATCCGTATGTATCTTGCAAATCTCTATGTCTCCCACCTGGACTTGGTCCCGGATGGAATTGAAGCGTCTCTTGATGTGCTTGGTCCTCTTGTGAAATCTGGATTCCTTTGCCAAGGCAATTGCACCAGTATTGTCACAGAAGATCTTCATTGGTCCCGATGCACTAGGTATGACACCTAGATCGGAAATGAACTCCTTCATCTAGACTCCTTCATTTGCTGCTTCCGAAGCAGCTATGTCCTCCGCTTCACATGTAGATCCCACCATGAAGCTTTGTTTAGAACTGCACCAACTTACAGCTCCACCGTTTAATAAAAACACGTATCCGGTTTGCGATTTAGAATCGTCCAGATCAGTGTCAAAGCTTGCATCGACGTAACCATTTACGACTAGCTCTTTGTCACCTCCATATACGAGAAACATATCCTTAGTCCTTTTCAGGTATTTCAGGATGTTCTTGACCGCTGTCTAGTGATCCACTCCTGGATTACTTTGGTACCATCCTGCCAAGCTTATTGCTAAGCATACGTCAGGTCTGGTACACAGCATTGCATACATGATAGAGCCTATGGCTGAAGCATAGGGAACATCTTTCATTTTATCTCTATCTTCTGCTGTGGTCGGGCATTGAGTCCGACTCAACTTCACACCTTGTAGCACGGGTAAGAACCCTTTCTTTGCCTGATCCATTTTGAACTTTTTCAAAATTTTATCAAGGTATGTGCTTTGTGAAAGTCCTATTAAGCGTCTTGATCTATCTCTATAAATCTTGATGCCCAATATGTAAGCAGCTTCACCGAGGTCTTTTTTCGAAAAACTTTTATTCAAGTATCCCTTTATGCTATCCAGTAATTCTATATCATTTCCAATTAATAATATGTCATCTACATATAATATCAGAAATGCTACAGAGCTCCCACTCACTTTCTTGTAAATACAGGCTTCTCCAAAAGTCTGTATAAAACCATATGCTTTGATCACACTATCAAAGCGTTTATTCCAACTCCGAGATGCTTGCACCAGTCCATAGATGAATCGCTGGAGTTTGCACACTTTGTTAGCACCTTTTGGATCAACAAAACCTTCTGGTTGCATCATATACAACTCTTCTTCCAGAAATCCATTCAAGAATGCAGTTTTGACATCCATTTGCCAAATTTCATAATCATAAAATGCGGCAATTGCTAACATGATTCAGACAGACTTAAGCATCGCTACGGGTGAGAAAGTCTCATCGTAGTCAACCCCTTGAACTTGTCAAAAACCTTTCGCAACAAGTCGAGCTTTATAGACAGTTACATTACCATCAACGTCAGTCTTCTTCTTAAAGATCCATTTATTCTCAATGGCTTGCCGATCATCGTGCAAGTCAACCAAAGTCCATACTTTGTTCTCATACATGGATCCCATCTTAGATTTCATGGCCTCTAGCCATTTTGCGGAATCTGGGCTCATCATCGCTTCCTCATAGTTCGTAGGTTCATCATGGTAAAGTAACATGACTTCCAGAATAGGATTACCGTACCACTTTGATCCGGATCTTACTCTGGTAGACCTACGAGGTTCATAGAAACTTGATCTGAAGTTTCATGATCAATATCATTAGCTTCCTCACTAATTGGTGTAGTTGTCACAGGAACCGGTTTTTGTGATGAACTACTTTCCAATAAGGGAGCAGGTACAGTTATCTCATCAAGTTCTACTTTCCTCCCACTCACTTCTTTCGAGAGAAACTCCTTCTCTAGAAAGGATCCGAATTTAGCAACGAAAATCTTGCCCTCAGATCTGTGATAGAAGATGTACCCAACAGTTTCTTTTGGGTATCCTATGAAGACACATTTCTCCGATTTGGGTTCGAGCTTATCTGGTTGAAGTTTCTTCACATAAGCATCGCAGCCCCAAACTTTAAGAAACGACAACTTTGGTTTCTTGCCAAACCACAGTTCATGAGGCGTCGTCTCAACGGGTTTTGATGGTGCCCTATTTAACGTGAATGCGGCCGTCTCTAAAGCATAACCCCAAAATGATAGCGGTAAATCAGTAAGAGACATCATAGATCGCACCATATCTAGTAAAGTACGATTACGACGTTCGGACACACCATTTCGTTGTGGTGTTCCGGGTGGCGTGAGTTGTGAAACTATTCCGCATTGTTTCAAATATAAACCAAACTCGTAACTCAAATATTCTCCTCCATGATCAGATCGTAGAAATTTAATTTTCTTGTTATGATGATTTTCCACTTCTCTCTGAAATTCTTTGAACTTTTCAAAAGTTTCAGACTTGTGTTTCATTAAGTAGATATACCCATATATGCTCAAATCATCTGTGAAGGTGAGAAAATAATGATATCCGCCGTGAGCCTCAACATTCATTGGACCACAAACATCAGTATGTATGATTTCCAACAAGTCAGTTGCTCGCTCCATAGTTCCGGAGAACGGCGTTTTAGTCATCTTGCCCATGAGGCACGGTTCGCAAGTACCAAGTGATTCCAAAAGCCCATCGGTATGGAGTTTCTTCATGTGCTTTACACCGATATGACCCAAACGGCAGTGCCACAAATAAGTTGCACTATCATTATCAACTCTGCATCTTTTGGTTTCAACACTATGAATATGTGTATCACTACTATCGAGATTCAATAAAAATAGACCACTCTTCAAGGGTGCATGACCATAAATGATATTACTCATATAAATAGAACAACCATTATTCTCCGACTTAAATGAATAACCGTCTCGCATCAAACAAGATCCAGATATAATGTTCATGCTCAACGCTGGCACCAAATAACAATTATTTAGGTCTAAAACTAATCCCGATGGTAGATGTAGAGGTAGCGTGCCGACCGCGATCACATCGACTTTGGAACCATTTCCCACGCACATCGTCACCTCGTCCTTAGCCAATCTTCGCTTAATCCATAGTCCCTGTTTTGAGTTGCAAATATTAGCAACAGAACCAGTATCAAATACCCAGGTGCTACTGCGAGCATTAGTAAGGTACACATCAATAACATGTATATCACATATACCTTTGTTCACTTTGCCATCCTTCTTATCCGCCAAATACTTGGGGCAGTTTCGCTTCCAGTGTCCAGTCTGCTTGCAGTAGAAGCACTCAGTCTCAGGCTTAGGTCCAGACTTGGGTTTCTTCTCTTGAGCAGCAACTTGTTTGCTGTTCTTCTTGAAGTTCCCCTTCTTCTTCCCTTTGCCCTTTTTCTTGAAACTGGTGGTCTTGTTAACCATCAACACTTGATGCTCCTTCTTGATTTCTACCTCCGCGGCTTTTAGCATTGCGAAGAGCTCGTGAATAGTCTTGTCCATCCCTTGCATATTATAGTTCATCACGAAGCTCTTGTAGCTTGGTGGCAGTGATTGAAGAATTCTGTCAATGACACTATCATCAGGAAGATTAACTCCCAGTTGAATCAAGTGATTATTATACCCAGACATTTTGAGTATGTGTTCACTGACAGAACTATTCTCCTCCATCTTGCAGCTATAGAACTTATTGGAGACTTCATATCTCTCAATCCGGGCATTTGCTTGAAATATTAACTTCAACTCTTGGAACATCTCATATGCTCCATGATGTTCAAAACTTCGTTGAAGACCCGGTTCTAAGCCGTAAAGCATGGCACACTGAACTATCGAGTAGTCATCAGCTTTGCTCTGCCAGACGTTGTTAACGTCGTCAGTTGCATCAGCAGCAGGCCTGGCACCCAGCGGTGCTTCCAGGACGTAATTCTTCTGTGCAGCAATGAGGATAATCCTCAGGTTACGGACCCAGTCCGTGTAATTGCTACCATCATCTTTCAACTTTGCTTTCTCAAGGAACGCATTAAAATTCAATGGAACAATAGCACGAGCCATCTATCTACAACAAACATAGACAAGCAAAATACTATCAGGTACTAAGTTCATGATAAATTTAGGTTCAATTAATCATATTACTTAAGAACTCCCACTTAGATAGACATCCCTCTAATCCTCTAAGTGATTACGTGATCCATATCAACTACACCATGTCCGATCGTCACGTGAGATAGAGTAGTTTCAACGGTGAACATCAATATGTTGATCATATCTACTATATGATTCACGCTCGACCTTTCGGTCTCCGTGTTTCAGGCCATATCTGTTATATGCTAGGCTCGTCAAGTTTAACCTGAGTATTCCGCATGTGCAACTGTTTTGCACCCGTTGTATTTGAACATAGAGCCTATCACACCCGATCATCACGTGGTGTCTCAGCACGAAGAACTTTCGCAATGGTGCATACTCAGGGAGAACACTTCTTGATAATTTAGTGAGAGATTATCTTAAAATGCTACCGTCAATCAAAGCAAGATAAGATGCATAAAGGATAAACATCACATGCAATCAATATAAGTGATATGATATGGCCATCATCATCTTGTGCTTGTGATCTCTATCTTCGAAGCACCGTTGTGATCACCATCGTCATCGGTGCGACACCTTGATCTCCATCGTAGCATCGTTGTCGTTATGCCATCTAATGCTTCTATGACTATCGCTACCGCTTAGTGATAAAGTAAAGCAATTACAGGGCGTTTGCATTTCATACAATAAAGCGACAACCATATGGCTCCTGAAAGTTGCCGATAGCTTCGGTTACAAAACATGATCATCTCATACAATAAAATATAGCATCACGTCTTGACCATATCACATCACAACATGCCCTGCAAAAACAAGTTAGACGTCCTCTACTTTGTTGTTGCAAATTTTACGTGGCTGCTACGGGCTTAGCAAGAACCGTTCTTACTTACGCATCAAAACCACAATGATAGTTCGTCAAGTTAGTGTTGTTTTAACCTTTGCAAGGACCGGGCGTAGCCACACTCGGTTCAACTAAAGTTGGAGAAACAGACACCCGCTAGTCACCTGTGTGCAAAGCACGACGGTAAAACCAGTCTCGCGTAAGCGTACGCGTAATGTCGGTCTGGGCCGCTTCATCCAACCATACCGCTGAACCAAAGTATGACATGCTGGTAAGCAGTATGACTTGTATCGCCCACAACTCACTTGTGTTCTACTCGTGCATATAATATCAACGCATAAAACCTGGCTCTGATACCACTGTTGGGGAACGTAGTAATTTCAAAAAAAAATCCTACGCACACGCAAGATCATGGTGATGGCATAGCAACGAGAGGGGAGAGTGTTGTCCATGTACCCTCGTAGACCATAAGCGGAAGCGTTATGACAACGCAGCTGATGTAGTCGTACGTCTTCACGATCCGACCGATCCAAGTACCGAACGTACGGCACCTCCGAGTTTAGCACACGTTCAGCTCGATGACGATCCCCGGACTCCGATCCAGCAAAGTGTCGGGGATGAGTTCCGTCAGCACGACATCGTCGTGACGATGATGATGCTCTACCGGCGCAGGGCTTCGCCTAAACTCCGCGACGATATGACCGAGGTGGGATATGGTGGAGGGGGGTACCGCACACGGTTAAGGAACGATTCGTAGATCAACTTGTGTGTCTAGGGTGCCCCCTGCCCCCGTATATAAAGGATCAAGGAGGGTGCAGCCTGCCCTTGGAGGAGGCACGCCGGAGGAGTCCTACTCCCACCGGGAGTAGGACTCCCCCTTTCCCTAG
>NC_041391.1:29890391-29915817 GCF_002162155.2 Triticum dicoccoides
GGGGGGGGAGGGGCGCGCGGCTGCCCCTTGGCCCCTTCTCCTCTTCCTCCACTAGGCCCACTAAGGCCCATTAGGTCACCGGGGGGTTCCGGTAACCTCCCGGTACTCCGGTAAAATGCCGATTTCACCCGGAACACTTCCGATGTCCAAACATAGGCTTCCAATATATCAATCTTTATGTCTCGACCATTTCGAGACTCCTCGTCATGTCCGTGATCACATCCGGGACTCCGAATAAACTTCAGTACATCAAAACTTATAAACTCATAATAAAACTGTCATCGTAACGTTAAGCGTGCGGACCCTACGGGTTCGAGAACTATGTAGACATGACCTAGAACTATTCTCGGTCAATAACCAATAGCGGAACCTGGATGCCCATATTGGCTCCTACATATTCTATGAAGATCTTTATCGGTCAAACCGCATAACAACATACGTTGTTCCCTTTGTCATCGGTATGTTACTTGCCCAAGATTTGATCGTCGGTATCCAATACCTAGTTCAATCTCGTTACCGGCAAGTATCTTTACTCGTTCCGTAATACATCATCCCGCAACTAACTCATTATATACATTGCTTGCAAGGCTTATAGTGATGTGCATTACCGAGAGGGCCCAGAGATACCTCTCCGACAATCGGAGTGACAAAACCTAATCTCGAAATACGCCAACCCAACATGTACCTTCGGAGACACCTGTAGTACTCCTTTATAATCACCCAGTTACGTTGTGACGTTTGGTAGCACCCAAAGTGTTCCTCCGGTAAACGGGAGTTGCATAATCTCATAGTTACAGGAACATGTATAAGTCATGAAGAAAGCAATAGCAATATACTAAATGATCAAGTGCTAGGCAAACGGAATGGGTCATGTCAATCACATCATTCTACTAATGATGTGATCCCATTAATCAAATGACAACACATGTCTATGGTTAGGAAACATAACCATCTTTGATTAATGAGCTAGTCAAGTAGAGGCATACTAGTGACGTTATGTTGGTCTATATATTCACACATGTATAATGTTTCCGGTTAATACAATTCTAGCATGAATAATAAACATTTATCATGATATGAGGAAATAAATAATAACTTTATTATTGCCTCTAGGGCATATTTCCTTCATTAGCCTCTACGATCTCGTGGTAGATCAACTCTTGTAATACCCATATCATCAATATCAATCAACCAGGAAGTAGGGTTTTACCTCCATCGAGAGGGCCCGAACCTGGGTAAAACATCGTGTCCCTTGCCTCCTATTACCATCAGCCTTAGACGCACAGATCGGGACCCCCTACCCGAGATCCGCCGGTTTTGACACCGACATTGGTGCTTTCATTGAGAGTTCCTCTGTGTCGTCGCTGCAAGGCTTGATGGCTGCTTCAATCGTCAACAACACGAACCGGGGTGAGACTTTTCTCCCCGAACAGATCTTCATGTTCGGCGGCTTCGCACTGCGGGCCAATTCGCTTGGCCATTTGGAGCAGATCGACAGCTACGCCCCTGGCCACCAGGTCAGGTTTGGAAACCTAAACTACACGACCGATATCCAGGGAGAATTGATCTTCAACGGGTTTGGGCCTGTGCCAGGAGCGCCGGACAATCACGATAGCACGACTCAGACCTGCTGTGTGACAATGCTCGAGATATCGCCCCTGTAGGAGCGCCGGACCTAAATCCGGAGCAGATTGCGTTGCCCGAGGACGGGTGGATGGACCCCGCCCCGGAGGCCGCACACTCATCGGCGGTAGAGCCGAACACAGGCCTCACCACCAAGGAAGCCCGTGACACCGGACCCCCGGACTCGTATCCAGCTGTAGGTTCTAGTCGCGCACTCCCGAGCCCGCCGAATCTGGTGGGGCTCCGATAATGGAGTTTACCGCTGCGGATATCTTCCAGTACTCGCCCTTTGGCGACACACTAAACTCATTAAAGTCTCTCTCTTTGTCAGGAGACTCTTGGCCGAACTATGTCCGACTCAGAGGGGAAGAAGGCGACGAAGAAATCCGTTGCCCACCCACCACCCACTTCATAGCCACCGTCGACGATGTATCAGACATGCTTGACTTCGACTCTGATGATACCGACGGTATGGACGTCGGTGCAGGAGATGACTCAGAACCAATGGGGCGCTGGCCTGCCACCTCGTCATATGACATATACATGGTGGATACACCTAAAGAAGACGACAGCGACAAACCGGAGGATAAACCCCCCGGACAAAAGCCAAAACGACGGCGCAGACGCCGCTCCAAGTCCAGCAACAGTAAAAATAGCGATAACAGCGCTAGAAAGATTGGCACCCCTGTCAACTCCGAAGGCAACAACGACCATACGGACCCAGCAATGGAGCAGGATGAGCCAGGTCACGCCGAACACAGTTCGGAGCAGACGCCCGATCATAATGATCCCGAGGGACGAACTCATCAAACCGCCCCAGGACAAGATCACAGTCCGGACGACGATGCACTCATCATCCCGGAAACACGTTTGGAATGAGATAACCTCCACAGAAGGCTTATGGCCACTGCGAGAAGTCTAAAGAAGCAGAAGCAACGGCTTAAGGCCGCACAGGAAACGCTCAATCGCAGATGGAATAAAGTGCTAGACACTGAAGAAAAGTACGGCGACGATCGCCACACAAAGAGCTATCCAAAACGCAAGCTGCTGCCAGAATTCGACGATGAGACTGTTCCACCAAAGAACAATACGACCTGGAGGCCGGACAAACCACTTTGTAACCGCAATAGAGCAGCTACCGACGCCGCACACGATTTACGCGAGCTCCTGGATAAAAAAGACGGCGCGGCTAGGTCCATCTATGGATCTAAAGGACACACCCCAGCGCAGGACTATGGTCACCAAAACGATCATACCGATCAGATACCAGTTCGGAATCAGCACCGGACACAACAACAGCCGACGGCATACCACAGCACGTCCAGATACAGAGGGGCTTCTCACCCCCTGTGCTTCACCGAAGAGGTGCTGGACCATGAATTTCCACAGGGTTTTAAACCTGTGAACATAGAGGCATATGACGGAACGACAGACCCAGGGGTCTGGATCGAGGATTTTATCCTGCATATCCACATGGCTCATGGGGGTGACCTCCATGCCATCAAATACCTTCCCCTCAAGTTGAAGGGACCAGCTCGACACTGGTTGAAAAGCCTCCCCGAAAAGTCAATTGGAAGTTGGGAGGAACTCGAGGATGCTTTCAGGGCCAATTTTCAAGGGACCTATGTTCGGCCTCCAGATGCGGACGATTTAAGTCACATAATTCAACAGCTCGGAGAGTCCGCCCGCAAGCTTTGGAACAGATTCCTCACTAAGAAGAACCAAATTGTCGATTGTCCGGATGCCGAAGCCCTAGCGGCCTTCAAGCACAGCATCCGGGACGAATGGCTTGCCAGACACCTCGGCCAAGAAAAGCCGAGGACAATGGCAGCCCTAACAAGCCTTATGACCCGCTTTTGCGCAGGAGAAGATAGTTGGTTGGCCCGTAAAGGCACCAGCGACCCAAGCACATCCGAAATCAGGGATGGCAATGGGAATCCACGGCGCAATAAAAACAAACATCAAAACAAGGAAGAGAGTCCGGACAACACAACGGTCAACGCCGGATTCAGGGCTCTCGACCCGGTCAACAAAAGAAGCCATTTAAAGGCAGCAAAGAGGAACCGTGCAGCCTGAACAAAGTCCTGGACAGACTATGCCAAATTCATGGTAGCCCCGACAAACCTGCGAACCACACTCACAGATAATGTTGGGTCTTCAAGCAGGCCGGCAAATTAAATGCCGAACATAAGGGAAGGGAAACACCAAGTGAAGACGAGGATGAGCCTCGCCAGCCGAACACTGGGGGACAGAAAAAATTCCCACCAGAGGTAAAAACAGTAAACATGATCCACGTGACTCACACATCCACGACAGGGCACGAATGCACGCTTAGACACGCATACGCTATTGAGCCCATCGCACCCAAACTTAACCACATGCCGGCTTGTCCGATCACTTTCGATCACACGGGCTGCCCGACTAGTATTCGGCACGGAGGATAATATGCCTTGGTGCTCGACCTAATAATCGATGGATACCATCTTACTCACGTCCTCATGGATGGCGACAGTAGTATTAATCTAATGTACCAGGACACTGTCCGCAGGATGGGGATAGACCCATCCAGAATCAGCCAAAGTAACACCACCTTTGAAGGGGTGATACCAGGCATTGAAGCCTACGGCAGGGGCTCCATCGTACTATAGGTAACATTCGGTTCCCCAGGCAACTCCAGAAGCGAAGAACTACTCTTCACCATCGCGCCCCTCCAAAGCAGCTATCGTGCATTGCTTGGGAGAACGGCCTTCGCCCGCTTCAACGCAGTACCGCACTACACCTACCTTAAACACAAGATGCCCAGTCCACGTGGCATCATCACCGTTAATGGAAACACAGAGTGTTCCTTATGCGCGGGAAAGTACGCAACGGCTCAAGCCGCTGGACTCTAAGCGGCCTCTACTACCTGAAAACATGATTGGTCGTTAAGACCACGAACACGGTTAGACGAGTCGGGCAGCCCAGATAAACCTTATCTAGGCGCCACACATGTAATCCCATAGAGGACACCAGGGGCTAAAGATAATTAAGAAAGCCCAATTCCTGGCCTGACCTTATTAATAAGCCAATGTCTTACAATTTTACTATCCATTAGTGATAGCCAACTTTTCGCACGCTTACGTCATACTCTTCTACTTGAGTTTTTCTTTTTACAGACACCATTCGTGCGACACCCTCCCAGGACACGTCACAACGGAGAAAAAGGCGCAGACGTGCAGCAGGGCCCCGCTCAAAGGTTTCTCTTTAAATTAAGCCCCTGTGTAAACCTTTGTATTGTCTCTTGTTGTTTACACATCCCATGGGTACTATACCCACAGAGGGTACTGCCGTTATTGGCATTTCACCATGACAGACTAATGCACGTACCTGGAAATACAGGGTTCATAATGAAAGGGCATTCTTCAGCCCATTTTATGTTACAAAGTCCGAATACCTTCGGGAGTGTTCGGCGTCATGAGTTTGGCCTTATATGCATCAGCTCCGAATCATGTCTTTGGTCAAATGTTGGGTTTGCCTGGCTCCTGGGTTTGCCGCCTTACGTTCCATTCTTATCGGCTAAGGCGGCCAAAGGAGAACTACTGCGATTGTGCCCTGGTTATTCCGGATGAGCACCTCAGTAGAGAAAGCCGAAAACTGACTGTCATGATACAGCGAGAGACTGTTCAACCACTCGAAGACTTATCGAAATCTTTAGGATTCCTCCGCATTAACGAAGGACCGTTTTCCGGTCACGTACACACACGCCCATATTCGGATGCACATAAAGGTACCAGGGGCTACATAGTAGCCCCACCATCAAACTCGTATGGCTAAGTGAAAGTGTTACAGCTATATAGTCTGGTGCCTAGTTCGACGTGCGATCACCTCCTTAATGGACCAAGACGTTGGATCAAGTGTGATTACGCATATTTTTTACGAACACCCCTGCATTGTATGCGTGGGGGCTGAAGCCAACGACTGCTAACTTTTAGATTACACATATACATAAAAACGGCCGCACAGGAGGCACAATAATACTTTCGGGCAAAAAGTATAAATATAGCCTCATAATCAAAATAACATTGTTTTTACAATGACACAATTTGTCACTCGAACATGACATTATTCGAGCACTGAGCCTCTATTAAGCGAGCACCTTCTGCTACCTGCTCCAAGATGTGCTCGGCCGGATCCTGGCCACCCGCCGGATTCTGGGTCGCAACGACGGTGGCCTCCATATCCGTCTAGTATGCTTTAACACGGGCAAGAGCCATCCGGGCACCCTCTATGCACGCCAACCTTTTCATGGCATCGATCCGCGATACAGCACCAAGAAATTGTTGCACTAAACCAAAATAACTGTCCGGCTTCGGCCCCTTCGGCCATAGATGGTCTATACAGACCTCATTGCAAGACCGGACAGTGTGTGGAGCTCGGCCACAGCAGCCATCTTCTCACTCAAAGGCAATTTGCGCGTTGGAGCGCTGAACTGCGACCAGAACAGCTTCTCCACTTCATCATCTTTGTGATCCTCAAAAAACTTGGCTGCATCAGCCGTACTCTTCAACAAATCCGCATAGGCGTCTGCAGGACTCCAGCATCGATCCAGAGGAGCGTGCTTCGGATCTAAAAACGTCATCCGCAACAAATAGGGGTTTCCAGCCGTGATTTCTCCGGCCTGTCGAAGCTCCTCCCGCGCATCCCTAAGTTCGGAACGCATCTCCTTGGCCGCATCAAGGGCCTTCTTCAGGTCAGCCTTATTCGCATGATTTTCTTTTTCAAGAAGCACATATCGGTTGGTGGCATTTTCTAGCTCCACAGCCATTTCGGCTATTCTGTCTTCGCTCCAGCGATGAGCAGCCTGTTCGGCTCTCAACTCTTCGGCCGCCTTTAGGGCAGCCGCATTGCTCGCCCGGGCCTGTTCCTTGGCCAGGGCAAGTTCCGCCTAAAGGAAATATGCCCTAGAGGCAATAATAAAGTTATTATTTATTTCCTTATATCATGATAAATGTTTATTATTCATGCTAGAATTGTATTAACCGGAAACATAATACATGTGTGAATACATAGACAAACATATAGTCACTAGTATGCCTCTACTTGACTAGCTCATTAATCAAAGATGGTTATGTTTCCTAACCATAGACATGTGTTGTCATTTGATTAATGGGATCACATCATTAGGAGAATGATGTGATTGACATGACCCATTCCGTTAGCCTAGCACTTGATCGTTTAGTATGTTGCTATTGCTTTCTTCATGACTTATACATGTTCCTGTAACTATGAGATTATGCAACTCCCGTTTACCGGAGGAACACTTTGGGTGCTACCAAACGTCACAACGTAACTGGGTGATTATAAAGGAGTACTATAGGTGTCTCCAAAGGTACATGTTAGGTTGGCGTATTTCGAGATTAGGTTTTGTCACTTCGATTGTCGGAGAGGTATCTCTGGGCCCTCTCGGTAATGCACATCACTATAAGCCTTGCAAGCAATGTGACTAATGAGTTACTTGCAGGATGATGCATTATGTAACGAGTAAAGAGACTTGCCGGTAATGAGATTGAACTAGGTATTGGATACCGACGATCGAATATCGGGCAAGTAACATACCGATGACAAAGGGAACAACGTATGTTGTTATGCGGTTTGACCGATAAAGATCTTCGTAGAATATGTAGGAGCCAATATGAGAATCCAGGTTCCGCTATTGGTTATTGACCAAGAATAGTTCTACGTCATGTCTACATAGTTTTCGAACCCGTAGGGTCCGCACGCTTAAGGT
The DNA here is from genome assembly GCF_002162155.2 of Triticum dicoccoides. NCBI lineage: Eukaryota > Viridiplantae > Streptophyta > Magnoliopsida > Poales > Poaceae > Triticum > Triticum dicoccoides. Next base: position 29,897,782 of record NC_041391.1, read on the forward strand.
TTCGATGATAGTTATATTATGAGTTTATGAGTTTTGATGTACCGAAGGAGATCGGAGTCCTCGATGAGATCGCGGACATGACGAGGAGTCTCGAAATGGTCGAGACGTAAAGATCGATATGTTGGACGACTATATTCGGAGTTCGGAAAGGTTCCGAGTGATTCGGGTATTTTTGGGGGTACCGGGGAGTTACGGGAATACGAGGAAGAAGCAATGGGCCTCATGGGCCAAGTGGTGGAAGAGAGGAGGCAGGGCGCGCGGCCCCCCTAGCCCAAACCGAATTGAACTAGGGGGGCGGCCCCCCTTTCCTCCTTTTCCTCCCTCTCCTTCCTTCTCCTTCTCCTTCCCTTCCTTCCCCTCTCCTAGTTGGACTAGGAAAGGAGGGAGTCCTACTCCCGGTGGGAGTAGGACTCCTCCCTGGCGCGCCCTCCCTTGGCCGGCCGCCCCCTCCCCCTTGCTCCTTTATATACGGGGGCAGGGGGCACCCCAGAACACACAAGTTGATCTTCAAGATCGTTCCTTAGCCGTGTGTGGTGCCCCCCTCCACCATATTCCACCTCGGTCATATCGTCGCGGAGTTTAGGCGAAGCCCTGCGCCGGTAGAACATCATCATCGTCACCACGCCGTCGTGCTGACGGAACTCATCCCCGACACTTTGCTGGATCGGAGTCCGGGGATCGTCATCGAGCTGAACGTGTGCTGAACTCGGAGGTGCCGTACGTTCGGTACTTGGATCGGTCGGATTGTGAAGACGTACGACTACATCAACCGCGTTGTCATAACGCTTCTGCTTACGGTCTACGAGGGTACGTGGACAATACTCTTCCCTCTCGTTGCTATGCATCACCATGATCTTGCGTGTGCGTAGGATTTTTTTTTTGAAATTACTACGTTCCCCAACAGTGGTATCCGAGCCAGGTTTTATGCGTAGATGTTATATGCACGAGTAGAACACAAGTGAGTTGTGGGCGATACAAGTCATACTGCTTACCAGCATGTCATACTTTGGTTCAGCGGTATTGTTGGATGAAGCGGCCCGGACCGACATTACGCGTACACTTACGCGAGACTGGTTTTACCGCCGTGCTTTGCACACAGGTGCCTAGCGGGTGTCTGTTTCTCCAACTTTAGTTGAACCAAGTGTGGCTACGCCCGGTCCTTGCGAAGGTTAAAACAGCACCAACTTGACGAACTATCGTTGTGGTTTTGATGTGTAGGTAAGAACGGTTCTTGCTCAGCCCGTATCAGCCACGTAAAATTTGCAACAACAAAGTAGAGGACGTCTAACTTGTTTTTGCAGGGCATGTTGTGATGTGATATGGTCAAGACGTGATGCTATATTTTATTGTATGAGATGATCATGTTTTGTAACCGAAGTTATCGGCAACTGGCAGGAGCCATATGGTTGTCGCTTTATTGTATGAAATGCAAACGCCCTGTAATATCTTTAATTTATCACTAAGCGGTAGCGATAGTCGTAGAAGCAATAGATGGCGTAACGACAACGATGCTATGATGGAGATCAAGGTGTCGCGCCGGTGACGATGGTGATCACAACGGTGCTTCGGAGATGGAGATCACAAGCACAAGATGATGATGGCCATATCATATCACTTATATTGATTGCATGTGATGTTTATCCTTTATGCATCTTATCTTGCTTTGATTGACGGTAGCATTTTAAGATGATCTCTCACTAAAAATTATCATGAAGTGTTCTCCCTGAGTATGCACCGTTGCGAAAGTTCTTCGTGCTGAGACACCACGTGATGATCGGGTGTGATAGGCTCTACGTTCAAATACAACGGGTGCAAAACAGTTGCACACGCGGAATACTCAGGTTAAACTTGACGAGCCTAGCATATAACAGATATGGCCTCGGAACACGGAGACCAAAAGGTCGAGCGTGAATCATATAGTAGATATGATCAACATATTGATGTTCACCGTTGAAACTACTCCATCTCACGTGACGATCGGACATGGTGTAGTTGATATGGATCACGTAATCACTTAGAGGACTAGAGGGATGTCTATCTAAGTGGGTGTTCTTAAGTAATATGATTAATTGAACTTTAGTTTATCATGAACTTAATCCTGGTAGTATTTTGCAAATTATGTTGTAGATCAATAGCTTGCGTTGTTGCTTTCATATGTTTATTTTGATATGTTCCTAGAGAAAATGCATTGAAAGATGTTAGTAGCAATGATGCGGATTGGATCCGTGATCTGAGGTTTGTCCTCATTGCTACACAGAAGTACTATGTCCTTAATTCTCTGCTAGGTGACAGACCGATTGCAGGAACAGATGCAGACGTTATGAACGTTTGGCTGGCTCAATATGATGACTACTTGGCAGTTTAGTGCACCATGCTTAACGGCTTAGAATCGAGACTTCAAAGACATTTTTGAACGTCATGGACCAAATGAGATGTTCCAGGAGTTGAAGTTGATATTTCAAGAAAATACCCGAGTTGAGAGATATGAAGTCTCCAACAAGTTCTATGGCTAAAAGATGGAGGAGAATCGCTCAACTAGTGAGCATGTGCTCAGATTGTCTGGGTACTACAATCCCTTGAATCAAGTGGGAGTTAATCTTCCAGATAAGATAGTGATTGACAAAATTCTCTAGTCACCACCACCAAGTTAGTAGAACTTCATGATGAACTATAATGCAAGGGATGACGAAAACGATTCCCGAGCTCTTCGTGATGCTGAAATTGACGAAGGTAGAAATCAAGAAAGAGTATCAAGTGTTGATGATTGACAAGACCACTAGTTTCTAGAAAAGGGCAAAGGGAAAGAAAGGGAACTTCAAGCAGAATGGCAAGCAAGTTGTCACTCCCGCAAAGAAGCCCAAAGCTGGCCCAAAGCCTAAAACTGAGTGATTATACTGCAAAGGAAATGCTCACTAGAAGCGGAAATGCCTTGAATATTTGGTGGATAAGAAGGATGGCAAAGTGAACAAGGGTATATTTGATATACATGTTATTGATGTGTACTTTACTAGTGTTTATAGTAGCCCCTGAGTATTTGATACTTGTTCAGTTGCTAAAAATTAGTAACTCGAAATAGGAGTTACAGAATAAGCAGAGACTAGTTGAGGGTGAAGTGACAATGTGTGTTGGAAGTAGTTCCAAGATTGATATGATCATCATCACACTCTCCCTACACTTTCGAGATTAGTGTTGAACCTAAATAAATTTGGCGTTTGCGTTGAGCATGAATATGATTTGATCATGTTTATTGCAATACGGTTATTCATTTAAAGTCATAGAATAATTGTTATTCTGTTTACATGAATAAAGCCTTCGATGGTCATACACCCAATGGAAATAGTTTGTTGGATCTCGATCGTAGTGATACGCATATTCATAATATTGATGCCAAAAGATGCAAAGTTGATAATGATAGTGCAACTTATTTGTGGCACTGCCGTTTGGGTCATATCGGTGTAAAGCGCATGAAGAAACTCCATAAAGATGGATTTTTGGAATCTCTTGGTTATGAATCATTTGATGCTTGCGAACCGTGCCTTTTGGGCAAGATGACTAAAACTCCGTTCTCCGGAACAATGGAACGAGCTAGTGACTTATTGGAAATAATACATACCGATGTATGCGGTCCAATGAGTGTTGATGCTCGTGGCGGGTATCGTTATTTTCTGACCTTCACAAGATGAATTGAGCAGATATGAGTATATCTACTTAATGAAGCACAAGTCTGAAACATTTGAAAAGTTCAAAGAATTTCAGAGTGAAGTGGAGAATCATCATAACAAGAAAATAAAGTTTCTGCAATTTGATCACGGAGACAAATATTTGAGTTACGAGTTTGGTTTTCAATTAAAACAATGTGGAATAGTTTCACAAACTCATGCCACCTGAAACACCACAATGTAATGGTGTGTCCGAACGTCGTAATCGTACTTTACTAGATATGGTGCGATCTATGATGTCTCTTATCGGTTTACCACTATCGTTTTGGGGTTATGCATTAGAGGCAGCTGCATTCACTTTAAATAGGGCACCATCAAAATCCGTTGAGACGACGCCTTATGAACTGTGGTTTGGCAAGAAACCAAAGTTGTCGTTTCTTAAAAGTTTGGGTCTGCGATGCTTATGTGAAAAAGTTTCAACCTGATAAGCTCGAACCCAAATCGGAGAAGTGCGTCTTCATAGAATACCCAAAGGAAACTGTTGGGTACACCTTCTATCACAGATCCGAAGGCAAAACATTCGTTGCTAAGAATGGATCCTTTCTAGAGAAGGAGTTTCTCTCGAAAGAAGTGAGTGGGAGGAAAGTAGAGCTTGATAAGGTAATTTGTACCTTCTCCTGAATTGGAAAGTAGTTCATCACAGAAATTAGTTCCAGTGATTCCTACACCAATTAGTGAGGAAGCTAATGATAATGATCATGAAACTTCAGATCAAGTTACTACCAAACTCTGTAGATCTTCCAGATTAAGATCCGCACCAGAGTGGTACGGTAATCTTATTCTGGAAATCATGTTACTAGACCATGATGAACCTACAAACTATGAGGAAGCGATGATGAGCCCAAATTCCGCAAAATGGTTTGAGGCCATGAAATCTGAGATGGGATCCATGTATGAGAACAAAGTGTGGACTTTGGTGGACTTGCCCGATGATCGGCAAGCCATAGAAAATAAATGGATCTTCAATAAGAATACAGACACTGATATAGTAGTGTTACTATCTACAAAGCTAGACTTGTCGAAAAAGGTTTTTGACAAAGTTCAAGGTGTTGAATACAATGAGATCTTCTCACTCGTATCAATGCTTAAAAGTCTGTCCGAATCATGTTAGCAATTGCCACATTTTATGAAATTTGGCTAATGGATGTCAAAACTGCATTCCTTAATGGATTTATTAAAGAAGAGTTGTATATGATGGAACCAGAAGGTTTTGTCAATCCTAAAGGTGCTAACAAAGTGTGCAAGCTCCAGCGATCCATTTCTGGACTGGTGCAAGCCTCTCGGAGTTGGAATACACGCTTTGATGAGTTGATCAAAGCATATGGTTTTATACAGACTTTTTGAGAAGCCTGTATTTACAAGAAAGTGAGTGGGAGCTCTGTAGCATTTCTAATATTATATGTGGATGACATATTATTAATTGCAAGTGATATAGAAATTTTGGATAGCATGAAAGGATACTTGAATAAGAGTTTTTCAAAGAAAGACCTCGGTGAAGCTGCTTACACATTGAGCATCAAGATCTATATAGATAGATCAAGATGCTTGATAAGATTTTTCAATGAGTACCTTGATAAATTTTTGAAGTAGTTCAAAATGGAACAGTCAAAGAAGGAGTTCTTGCCTGTGATGCAAAGGTGTGAAGTTGAGTAAGACTCAAGACCCGACCATGGCAGAAAATAGAAAGACAATGAAAAGTCATTCCCTATGCCTCAGTCATAGGTTCTATAAAGTATGCTATGCTGTGAACCAGACCTATTGTATACCTTGCTCTGAGTTTGACAAAGGAATACAATTTTGATCTAAGAGTAGATCACTAGACAGCGGTCAAGAATATCCTTAGTGAGGACTAAGGATATGTTTCTCGATTATGGAGGTGATAAAAGAGCCCGTCGTAAAAAGTTACAACGATGCAAGCTTTTACACTGATCCAGATGACTCTAAGTCTCAATCTGGATACATATTGAAAGTGGGAGCAATTAGCTAGAGTAGCTCCATGCAGAGCATTGTGGACATAGAATATTTTGCAAAATACATACGGCTCTGAATATGACAGATCCGTTGACTAAACTTCTCTCACAAGCAAAACATGATCATACCTTAGTACTCTTTGGGTGTTAATCACATAGCGATGTGAACTAGATTATTGACTCTAGTAAACCCTTTGGGTGTTGGTCACATGACGATGTGAACTATGGGTGTTAATCATATACAGATATGAATATTGATGTTAAATCACATGGCGATGTGAACTAGATTATTGACTCTAGTGCAAGTGGGAGACTGAAGGAAATATGCCCTAGAGGAAATAATAAAGTTATTATTTATTTCCTTATATCATGATAAATGTTTATTATTCATGCTAGAATTGTATTAACCGGAAACATAATACATGTGTGAATACATAGACAAACATATAGTCACTAGTATGCCTCTACTTGACTAGCTCATTAATCAAAGATGGTTATGTTTCCTAACCATAGACATGTGTTGTCATTTGATTAATGGGATCACATCATTAGGAGAATGATGTGATTGACATGACCCATTCCGTTAGCCTAGCACTTGATCATTTAGTATGTTGCTATTGCTTTCTTCATGACTTATACATGTTCCTGTAACTATGAGATTATGCAACTCCCGTTTACCGGAGGAACACTTTGGGTGCTACCAAACGTCACAACGTAACTGGTTGATTATAAAGGAGTACTATAGGTGTCTCCAAAGGTACATGTTGGGTTGGCGTATTTCGAGATTAGGTTTTGTCACTCCGATTGTCGGAGAGGTATCTCTGGGCCCTCTCGGTAATGCACATCACTATAAGCCTTGCAAGCAATGTGACTAATGAGTTAGTTGCGGGATGATGCATTATGTAACGAGTAAAGAGACTTGCCGGTAACGAGATTGAACTAGGTATTGGATATCGACGATCGAATCTCGGGCAAATAACATACCGATGACAAAGGGAACAACGTATGTTGTTATGCGGTTTGACCGATAAAGATCTCCGTAGAATATGTAGGAGCCAATATGAGCATCCAGGTTCCGCTATTGGTTATTGACCAAGAATAGTTCTAGGTCATGTCTACATAGTTCTCGAACCTGTAGGGTCCGCACGCTTAAGGTTTCGATGACAGTTATATTATGAGTTTATGAGTTTTGATGTACCGAAGGAGTTCAGAGTCCCGGATGAGATCGGAGACATGACGAGGAGTCTCTAAATGGTCGAGACGTAAAGATCGATATATTGGACGACTATATTCGAAGTTCGGAAAGGTTCCAAGTGATTCGAGTATTTTCGGGGGTACCGGGGAGTTATGGGAATACGAGGAAGAAGCAATGGGCCTCATGGGCCAAGTGGTGGAAGAGAGGAGGCAGGGCGCGCGGCCCCCCTAGCCCAAACCAAATTGGACTAGGGGGCCGGCCCCCCTTTCCTCATTTTCCTCCCTCTCCTTCCTTCTCCTTCTCCTTCCCTTCCTTCCCCTCTCCTAGTTGGACTAGGAAAGGAGGGAGTCCTACTCCCAGTGGGAGTAGGACTCCTCCCTGGCGCACCCTCCCTTGGCCGGCCACCCCCTCCCCCTTGCTCCTTTATATACGGGGGCAGGGGGCACCCCAGAACACACATGTTGATCTTCAAGATCGTTCCTTAGCCATGTGCGGTGCCCCCCTCCACCATATTCCACCTCGGTCATATCGTCGCGGAGTTTAGGCGAAGCCCTGTGCCGGTAGAACATCATCATCATCACCACGCCGTCGTGCTGACGGAACTCATCCCCGACACTTTGCTGGATCGGAGTCCGGGGATCGTCATCGAGCTGAACGTGTGCTGAACTCGGAGGTGCCGTACGTTCGGTACTTGGACCAGTCGGATCATGAAGACGTACGACTACATCAACCGCGTTGTCATAACGCTTCCGCTTACGGTCTACGAGGGTACGTGGACAATACTCTTCCCTCTCATTGCTATGCATCACCATGATCTTGCGTGTGCGTAGGAATTTTTTTGAAATACTACGTTCCCCAACAGCGTCCCTAGGGCTTCCACGAGAGCAGCACCGTCTGCAGTCCCAGCATATAACATTAGCATTATGCCCCTCTCATTCTTTCCTATAAAAAATAACAAGGAAAGCAGAGCACATACCTTGTGACCCGTTAAGCCGCTCGTTCACCAGTGTGATATTGGCATTAATAGCTCCAATCTGCCTCCTTAATTCGGCAACTTCGACGGACCGGTCGGCTGCCGGATCCTTAGACACCTGCGCATAAATACAACGCAATCATTACTTACACAATATGATCCTCCGTTTGCCGCCTAGGGCGGGCAACCAGAGTCTCAGGGGCTACTATCCATATGGAGCACACCTAGCGCGTGCTTCACAGCCAAAAATCACGTATTTTTCATTACATACATCAAAACCTCTGAGCAGGCTCGTAAAGGCTTCATTCAACCCGCTTGTGGCGGAGGAAATCTTCTCGAGCACCGTGCTCATTAATGAACGGTGCTCCTCCGAGAGAGCAGCCCGCTCCAGAAGGCCCGTCGGTGTGTCCGGCCGAACAACGAACTGTGCCGGACCCTTCTCATCACCCCCCGTGGGAGCTGAACGCTCCGGGCTCAGGGCGGCCGAAGGATTAGCATCTGGCTTCGGCAGATCCGGACTCCTCCGTGACGACACCTCGGAGTCGCCCGCCTCATGAGGCGGAGAGGTTGGTGGGGTCTCACTCTCCATCATCTCTGAAAGAAGATCCCCCGAAGACGAACTCTGTCGAGAAGAGCTGCTAGCCGGACTGCAAAGAATGGATCCTGGTTATTGTTCTCGGAGAAAAGCAGTACCTTCGTATTTACGATTAACTTATAGCTCGGCTGAGGGCTGGCCCGTTGGCGGGCATGACGCGGTGAGGACGCCCTTCGGGGCAGGGCCCCCTGGTGAAGCTTTCTTCCCCTGTTTGGGCACCTCCGTCTCCAAGTCTTCGAAGGCGGCCCTCTTCTTCCCGCGAGGGGAGGAGGCCTTAGATTCCCCTTCCCAGCTATCCTCCTTTGGGGAGGTAGCAATTCCCCCGGTTTGGATGTGCAATGTGTGAAGTTTTGCTTCCCTGTTCTTCCCTTCGTCTTTCCCCGAGGGCATTTTTCTTAGCACACGACCAAACATCTTGGCTATGGTGGGACTTGGCGAGCCTTCGGGAACTGGCGCCGGACACCTGATTCTCTCCGCCTTGCTAAGCCACTCCTGGCCACGAAGAACTTTCAAAATAATGTCTATGAGAAAAATAGATGAAGTGTTCAGTTTTTGGGTTACTTACTTGGGTATATGGGCGATTGCACCTCAGGCACGCATCCTTGCTGGTATCCGGACACTTTACTTGTGGTCTGAAGAATAATTTACACATCCCTTCGAGCGTCAGGCCGAAGAAGTGCAGAATAGTCTGCGGACCTTCCGGATTAAACTCCCACATCCGGAGAGGCTGGCGTTTGCACGGCAACATCCGTCAGATTAGCCTTAACTGAATTATGCTGACAAGGCTAATGTCCCTCTCAAGAAGCTCCCGAATACGGCTCTACAGTATTGGTACATCACTAGCAGATCCCCAATCCCGTCCTACATTGGTCCATGACGCCAGTTGAGAAGGAGGGCCCGGACGGAAGTCGGGGGAAGCCACCCACTTTGTGCCTCTGGGAGCCGTGACGTAAAAGCACCTTCGCTGCCATAGATCGGACACCTCTGGGAAGGAGCCCTCTGGCCATGGGGCGTCGACATTCCTGCTTACTACAGCACCTCCGCACTCCGCGTGTGACCCCTCAATCATCTTCGGCTTCACATTGAAGGTCTTGAGCCATAAGCCGAAGTGTGGAGTGACATGGAGAAAAGCTTCGCACACAACGATGAACGACGAGATATGGAGGATAGCGTCCGGAGCTAGATCATGAAAATCTAACCCGTAATAGAACATGGGACCTCTCACAAATGGATCAAGGGTGAGGCCCAAGCCGTGGAGGAAGTGAGAAATAAATAAGATGCTCTCGTTGGGCTCGGGAGTAGGGATCACCTGCCCTGGAGCAGGAAGCCTGTGCTGGATGTCGGCGGTCAGATATCCGACCTCCCTAAGCTTCGCAATGTCCTCCTCTGTGACCGAGGAGGCCACCCACCGGCCTTGAGGGTTGGATCCGGACATAGTAGAGGATCCGGGGTGCTTGAGCTTGGGTTTCGGGTGTTAGGACTCGAGATGCGAAAAGGCGCAAGGGCGGTGGAAAAGAGGGATAGGCCTCAGCCCCTTTATAAAGGGGATGAATATCAAGCGTCCTTAGTGTAACCGCTTGGGACTTACCTAAAAACATGGAGTCATACCAACAATCGTCGTGGGGCTGCGCACGCCCGTATCGATGGAAGATCCCGCGATACGGGGAACACGATCTCTGCTATGGCAGGGCGAGCCAATAAAACCGCCTCGCAACGCGTATCGAAGCAGGCTAAGGAAAACCGGTTCGTGTTGGGCCGGACCACGATGCAGGAGCACGCTGTGCAAAAATTGCCAGCAGATCAGATTTATGAAGTGCTATGCTCTCTACAGCGGTATGCGAAGATCATCTTGCAGATCTGGACACGGTTTAGGTGTTCGATAATTACTTTGGAGAATTCAGAGATGGAACCTGCCTTGCAATGCCGAAGACAAAACTGCGCGCTGGACTCGTCGTCATTGAAGCCTGGTTCAGGGGCTACTGAGGGAGCCCTGGATTAGGGGGTATCCGGACAGCCTGACTATATGCTTTGGCCGGACTGTTGGACCGTGATGATACAAGACTCAAGACTCCGTCCCTTGTCCGGATGGGACTCTCCTTTGCGTGGAAGACAAGCTTGGCGATCCGGATATTATATTTCCTTCTTTGTAACCGACTCCATGTAAACCCTAGCCCCCTTCGGTGTCTATATAAACCTCAGGGTTTAGTCCTTAGAGGCACGATCACAATCATAATCATCATAGGCTAGCTTCTAGGGTTTAGCCTCTACGATCTCGTGGTAGATCAACTCTTGTAATACCCATATCATCAATATCAGTCAAGCAGGAAGTAGGGTTTTACCTCCATCGAGAGAGCCCGAACCTGGGTAAAACATCGTGTCCCTTGCCTCCTGTTACCACCAGCCGTAGACGCACAGATCGGGACCCCCTACCCGAGATCCACCGGTTTTGACACCAATAGCAGGGGCGCGACAGCGGGGCGAGCAAAGGGATAGGCGGCGGCAGACGGGGCGAGCGCAGCCAGCGAGAGTGTGATGCGTGGCCAGGGTGTGCGTCGCGTGGGGCACAGTGGTGCGGTGGCTGTGGCAAGCATGATGGCAACGGCGGGCGTGACGGACGCGGTGTGGCACGTGCGTGGGCATGGAAAGCCAGAGAGGGAGTGGCCCCGCGGGCGCGGAAGAAGAGCTGAAGGCTCGGGCATGGGCGCGCATAGGAGCGGGCATGTGCCACGGGGTCAATCCGAGGAGCTCAGTGGCTACCCCTGCAATGGCCATGGCGGACGGCGGTTCTCGGCCGCGGCGAAATACCCAATGAGAGCAAACGAGAGGGGAAACTGGGGAAAGGCAAGATGAGATCACGGCGGTGTAAGTGGTACCCTAGGGGAAGACAGGGGAGCTCGGGACGGCGCGGATCGAACGGCAATGTCACGGTGGCCGAAGGTTGAGGAAGACGGCAACGACGTCGATCTGGGGGTGCTGGACTTGATCTCATTGGCGCAGACGAAGTAGCGGAGGCATTCAGAGCTCCTCGACAAGCTCCTAGCCAGCAGGGAGGGCAGTGGCCATGTGGACGGGGTTGGTCATGGTGGCCGTGGCATCTGACTTCGTCTAGATCACCGGGATCGAGCGAGCGAGGAGGAGAAGTGGATCTAGGAGGGGGCGTCGAGGAGGAGTGAGGCCATGGGGGCAGGGGAGGCATGGCGTCACCCTTATCTATTCCCCTTCGATGCCGGCGAGGTGGTCGGGGGGAGCCCGGCTCTGTAGCGACGGGCTCGGGGAACAGGGGAAGACGACCGTGCGGGGACTGGACCACTGGGCCGGTTCGGTAGCTAATGACTTGAGGTGTTACATAATCTTCCCATTTCTGAAATTTTATTGTTAAATGATTGAGGTATATATCACACTATCCATTAGTTCAGTCAAGCTTACCACAAGTCCACACATTATTGCCAATTGAGTAAGTCTTATTGGCGGGGAGAATAGGCTGTGTGTGTGTTAGAGAGAGAGGGAGAGAGAGTGAGGAAAAGGGAGGGGGGAGAGTGTGTGTGTGTGAGGATTTGATGGTAAAAAAGATCACCAATATCGTAATATTGAACTCTTAAAATTAATGTGGCCCGTTGCAACGTACGGGCGTTCTTCTAGTATTTAGAGGACACCGGTGAAACCGCTGTGTGAAACCGTGCAAAGAGTTTCTTATTTTGGAATCTAGCCAGCTAGTGTGTATAGTTTCTGTGTTTTCTGAACAACAGAGCCAAAGTGAGAATTACTTGCAAATAATTAACGGCGACTTGACAGCTTATTGGCTTCTAACGTAATTGAGAAACTATAACGATACATGATCTGTCTAGTTGTGCTTATCAGGGTTGGCATGCTTCGTATATATGGTAAGATTATACACGATAAAGATAATTAGTACGTTGATCGTGTATAAGAGTTGCAACCCAAACGTATTCGCATGTATATATACGACCAGCTGGAGAGTACGGATCAGTGATGTGTATACGACCAGGTACCTCCTCCTTTAAGTGACTCGCGTCCCGATCGACGAGATACGTTTTTTGACTCACCTTGATTTATATAACCTGACAGGTTCTAGAATGAATCTTTGACTTAGACCAGGTGGTAACCAGCAGCAGCACTAGCGGAGTCAGCACGACATTCCTATTCCGTGTCGTGCAGCTTACTGAGTAAGTAATTAAGAACTCCTATAAGTATAGCAACGACACGGAATGCATCTAACTGTATGGTCGCCGCGTCTTCGTCGTCTTCAAAAGTCAGGCTCCGTGCATTGCTGTCTACTATACTACTCCCTCTGTCTTATAATATAATATAAGAGCATTTTTGACAATAATGTAAAGAACACTCTTATATTATGGGACGAAGGGAGTAACTATTAAGAATATATATAAAAGTGAATATAAGTGATAAACAAGTACGGATATGAACTAGTTGATGTCTTGCACATCATTATGGGAACCTTGTTGAAAGAAATGTAGGAATAGGTGCTATAAAACGTTAACCTTGTTGAAAGAAATGTATGAAGAGGTGCTACAAAGGCAATTTTCTCCTTGCCCTCGGACAAGGCTCCCAGGCCAGACGGCTTCATCGGCGCCTTCTTCAAATCTGGGGGATCATCAAGTTTGATGTCGTGGCTGCAGTTCAACAGCTAAGAAGTTCGTCGCTTCTTGGATTGGAGATTACTGCCCAATCAGTCTGATACATAGCACCATCAAGATCTTCTTGAAGTTGTTGGCTAACTAGCTGGCCCCTCTGCTGCCAACGCTGGTCTCCAAGTGTCAGAGCGCTTTCGTGCATAAGCAGTGCATCCACGATAACTTCTTGTACGTGCAGAACTTGATCAAAGATTTACACCGCACATCAACGCTTGGCCAAGGCTTTCGACTCCGTGGACTGGGCCTACCCCCTGGAGGTGCTCCAGCAGCTAAGATTCAGGCAGCGCTGGCGGGACTGGATTTGATGACCCTTGCATTGTCTTCCTCCAGGGTTCTGTTAAATGGGGATTCAGGAACCCCATTTGCACACGCTCATGGTCTGTGCAAAGGCGACACACTATCTCCTACGCTCTTCATCCTGGCCATCGACCCTCAGCAACTTATGCTTCGGGCGGGCTGGGATCCTCAAGTCTATCAAGCCGCATTCGACTTCCTGCAGGATTTCCCTCTATGCGAATGATGCTGACATATTTGTCAATCTGGTCAAGGAGGAACTTGACGCCATCGCAAGGATCCTGGCATGTTTTGGGGAAGCATCAAGCCTCATTATCAACGTGACCAAGACGGAGGTGTTCCCCATTCGTTGCCAAGTAATTGATCGTATCGGCATCCTCTCGGGCTTCTCTGTCAAGGTCGCGTCCTTCCTCGGCAAGTACCCGGGCCTCCCTCTGCATACCAGGTGGCTCGGGAGGGTTGACCTCCAACCTCTTGACAAAGCAGTGGGCAGGTTACTGGGTTGGAAGGGAAAGAACCTACCGCGACCTGGAAGGATCTCCCTGACTAAGTCTATGTTGTGCACTATTGCAACACATCATCTCACAGCGATACCCCTGCCCGCTTTGTCCAACCAGAAGCTCAACAAGATTTGTCGCAATTTCATATGGTATGGTGATGACTCCGAATGTGCGTCTAGCGGCCACTCCCTGGTCGAATGGAAGCTGGTGTGCTGGCCTAAAGCCCTGGGTGGACTAGGAATCACGGACCTTGAGAGGTTAGACCGAGCACCGTGACTGCGGTGGCCTTGGCTCATGTGGAACTACCCACACTGACAGTGGGGGGGGGGGTCCGCTCTGCCTTGTGATGAGGCGGATATGGCGCTCTTCAGGGCTTTCACCACTAGCATTGGGCAACGGCGGGGAATCCTTCACGACAACGGGAGTGGAAGAGCCCTCCTGAGATTGTTGGCCCTGGACTATACAAGATCACCAACAGAAAGCTGAGAATGGTGATGAAGGAGCTCCAGGATGAGAATTGGATCAGATTAGTCGCCTGGCGTCCGCAACCTAGATGTGGGAGTTCATTGCCCTCGCTTCTATTACGTCCCAGGTTGTGTTGACCCCGGACCAGGAAGACTCCATCTCCTAGTGTTTGACCCCAATGGCATCTACTCCGTTGATTTGGCTTATGCGGCCCAGTTCGGTGGATCCTGCGCCAGGTTCTCTCCAACAAGGATTTGGGAGGCCCATGTGGAACCAAAATGCAAGTTCTTTACCTGGCTTGTGCTCCACGAAAGGATCCTTACGGCAGGCATGTTGTCCGGTCGAGGTTAGCCACATGACCCTCTCTGCCCGCTGTTTTCGGGCCCCGGAAACAACAACTCATCTATGTAGGGACTGCTCTTTGACGTTGCAGTTCGGTCCCACGTCCAGTTCGAGACGGGGGAGGCCCCTGGGGCCACGCCCACACTTCCACCTTCCATGGGGATCTCGGACTGGCTAGATTTGAAGGCTCCATGGCGTGCTTTCGGGTTAGTTCAAGCGTTGCGCCTATGGTCGTCATCACCATATGCTCCTGCTCAAAGCTTTCGATGAAGGTAGTCAAATGTAGTATAGTGCATATGTGAGCATAGATTCGCATGCATACTAATTCTTCATCTTTTGCTCACTTTTTTGCTTCTAGTTTCATCATCTTCCTTGCTACAGTAGCATCAGCATCGGTTCCGCAAGATGCTCAGCGTCAATGCATCTTCCATGTCATCGAGTGGCGGCGGAGCCCACTGGCGGAGCCATTGGAGCTGGAGGAGTGCTCGAAGGAGCTCCTGGAGGTGTCGCGGAACAACACGTTGACATGGCCGGTGGCATGCCGACGTAGAGCGTGGAGGTCACCAACACCTGGATCGACTGCGTTGTGTGCGATGTCCACGTCGCATGCGGCGACTTTGCCTCAAATGATGTCATCGACCCAGACAAGTTTCACCGCCTCATCTTTTACGACTGCCTCGTCAATGGTGGCGGATCCACTAAGCCCAGCTTTCCTGTGTCATTCCAGTATGGCAACTCCTTTCCCTACCCGACGACAGTCACGCCCGCCTCATGTGACTGAAACTAGCTATAGCTAGGGTATCAGTGACGGATGAAGCTATCTATTTTGGTTACAAATAAAATCAAGTAGAGCTTGGCTTGTGTCTAATCTTACTTTTGGAGCTACTGTTATCGATATCTAGTATCAATGTATGGCGTCGAGGAATAGTTGAACCGAGTCCAATGAAAAACATTTTGATATTCTCTCCCATTTTAGCAAATTTTAGTTAGCATTCCACCACACAATGACGGTACCCCGATACATGGAAAATCGTAGGGGTGGACACATCTTCGTGAACTGGAGGTGGAGTTGAGAAAGAAAGCGTGAGAATATTAGATCGAGATAGAATTTAAAAGTGGAAACACAAGTAGGATAAGATCCAAAACCACTAACATGATAACTAATATTAAAACAAGGGGTCTCATAGATCCATCACATCCAAGGGAAAAAGGAAAAAAAGATAGTTCACATATGAGATACTACTACTTATGATAAATGTTGGGATTCCACGAAGAAGAAGGGTGACGTAGTATAGTAGCAGATAGTATTTCCCTCAGTAAAGAACCAAGAACCAGTAGGAGACCATTGGTGTCGAGGTCGACGGGAGGTCGACCAAGGTTTTCTCCCATCCTAGGCCTTCACCCACCACGTCCATTGGCCAGCCCGATCCGACGAGGATAGATGGAGCCGAGACAGAGCATCGGGATCCAATATGGCGCAACCGTCGGAGCAGACCACGCCGCGAGGAGCCACCACTGCCCAACCGCCACCCATGCGACCTGAAGATCCACCCAACACCCGCAACACCACCCACCCGAAGAGGTTGATGTCACCTTTGCACCCAGGGCCCCAGACCCGGCCTCCGGAGCTCCCTGAAGTGACATAGTGTAGCAGAATCCTCACTTCCACCTTCACGGGCAGCAATTAGGGGATGTCGGCAACCTTCTCAGTTGGCAGCTAGGATAAGAGGGAGGGATAGGGGCTAGAGGAGCTATGATTTGTCGCCCTGGAGTCGCCCGTATGTGAGGGGGGCGGGGACCAGGGTCTATCGGTCGCCCTCAAGAATGTAATTTCGTGCCATGTATAGTGATTGATAAGGTAGTCTTATCTTAAGCCAACCATGTTATCTAGAGAATACAATAAACAATTGTGTACAATGGGTTATTTTTTAGTCTTATCTTTTTTTGCGGGGATTTTTTAGTCTTATCTTTGATAACTAGATATCCCTAAATATATGTTGCAAGAGATATTGTTGCTAAGAGATTATCTCTTAATTAAGAGAAGGCAAACCTTTTCTTATGCTTCATCTCTCCTCCAATTCATCATTTATCTTACGTGACACCCCTAAGATAACATCATTGTACACACCCTTGTAATCTTTGTTTTGATCAATGGCATCTCTATTTTTCTCTTCACCTTACAAAAAAGGGTTTCCCCCCACCTTGTATTACAAAGCAACCATCGATACATTCAACGATAGGTGCTGGGGCAGCAGAACAAACAAGCCCAAAGAAAAACAGAGAAAAGGAAAGAGATATAATGCCAACAATGGCAGATCAACGAAACAAAGATGATCGGCGACCGCTGCACCCTCCGGAGAAGTACCACCACGCTCCCAGCACTCCGAAGCGCCGCGTACCAAGAAACACCTTCAAGGAGGAGGCGACGACGACGACGCTGTTGCCCGGACTAGTCCTAGGGTTTTCCCCGGTACGCGGGGGGCAGTGGGGGAGGGTGTACCCGACGCCCTTCAGGAAGGTCCGGCGGCACCCACAGGCGTCGCCGCATCAGGGCTGGACGAGCCGCCAGAGATTTCTCCCAACCCAAACCCCCACCCCCAGCCCAGACAAAACATAGTGCACCGCCCATCACGCCGCCCACCAACATGTGCCACCACGATCACCCAATCAACTTCGCCATCTCCCTGAGGTCACTGACACAAGACCTGGAGGACGGGAGAAGAGATAGTGGCCTCGGAGGCATCCGCAACATCATCGACGTGAGGGGCCAACCACCACCGCCGTTGCGGAGCCGACCGGATGCACGGACAAGGGACCTGCCAGGCGCCGAAGCCCGGCCGGACCCAAAAGGGTCCGGACAGCCCCTGTCGTCACGCTACAGCTCGCCGGCCGACGAAGCTGCCACCGCCCACAGACCACCGCCTCCTCTCCACCAACTAGGGAGCAGCGTCGCCGCGCACCGAGTCGCCAGCCCGCCCTAGCCCAGATGGAGCCCGAAAGGGCCACACGGGCGTCGCCGGCCACCAGCGCCGCCATGCCGCCCCATGGCCAACGGCCGCGCTGCCGCACCAAGGACCATGAAGCTCGCCGGAATCCCACCGCCGAGCCACACCGCAGCTGGTTGAGCTGCACCACCGCCATTGGGAGGCCCCCGCGCCCCCCGATGAGCGAGCGGGGAAGGGACGGCTCGCCGCTGCCAGCGCCACGTGGGCAAGGCCCGGCGGACCCAGCCGGAGGCGGCGGGGAGGGAGAGGGACGGGGAGGGGGCCGGAGGAGACGGAGCGGCATGGGCCCACCCGTCGCCCGGGGGGTT
>NC_041391.1:29916239-29924286 GCF_002162155.2 Triticum dicoccoides
CCCCGGATGCCCACTACCGATCGATCAGCTGTCCATTGGTTCATGGCCGTGGTCCCGTGGACCCGTGCACGGCTGGCTGATGGGTGAGCGCCGGAGGAGGAGATGCATCGGCGTCCGGCCGGTGTCAATCGCATGATGTGCAGAGGTAGATGCCCTATCAGCATTCAACATCGGCGTCCCCAGATTTTTCTCTTCACCTTCAACATCTGTAGGACTAAAATGCTGTGCAACTTTCAGCATGCCCCATCTTCACACTTGAGTCGAAGCCAAATTAATGAGACTTCGCTTAAGATCACCAGCCCTTGTTTTCAGCCCATAATATTATTATATTTATCGATGTTGTATCGTAGTCTTCCTGCACGTGCAAGAGGAGTATCTTATGATGTGTTTGTGTTCTCACAGGGGTTTGGAGAAGCTGGAGTGCCACGTAAATGAGCTCACCTGTCTAATTAACACGTATCTAAAATGCAGTGCAACTTTCAGCTCCTATCTTTCAGGGGGGTCAAATTTAATACACCCATGAAGTTGTCTCTGGAGTGGAAAGTAACCGCGTAATGCACTCAACAATCTCAATCAGGTAGACAATATCTTATGGTAGTATCATATATAACAATAAAATATGATTCAATATCTTCCTTAGCACGCAGACATATCACAACATGCGCCCATGCAGGAGTATTATGCTACTTATATGAAATATTTTACAACTATACAATTATCAAATACAAAAGTTACAGAAGTTTATTTGTATTTTTAGTTCCAGCTCACAATATTAGTCCAAATATTATTGTTCTATATAACCAAATCTCCTTGAAATATACTCCCTCCGTCCGGAAATACTTGTCATCAAAATGAATAAAAGAAGATGTATCTAGATGTATTTTAGTTCTAGATACATCCCTTTTTATCCTTTTTGATGACAAGTATTTTCGGACGGAGGGAGTATTAGCAACCAATTTTCACATTAATGTGTTAGTTATCATCTAGTCATATGTTGCTTTGCGGCCGTGACATATTCAATGGGAATGCATCTCTCTTTGTGATCACCGCATGCTTAGAAGTTCTGGTATAATTAAGAAACGTATGAAGGTCCTTCATAAGCAAAGGCAAACATCAGTTATTTAACTAAGCACTAATTCATGCCAACGATTTATTTGTAACTTAGCTAATATGTCCTCTTTCCGCAGAAAGTCTCCCTTTCACCGTAGTCTTCTTTCTACTTGAGGCCGTTAGATACAGCTGATGTCATAGCAGAGATAACTTCATATATGGCGGTTACCGGTCTTTTTCATCAACCTTGTTACTTAACATGCTGAAAAGCTCCCTTTGTCAATTTCATTGACATGTAATGGAGGTTGGAAAACAACCGGCACAACAATCGTTTTCAGCAACGTTTAGTTTGTCATTGCTGAGCTTTGCCCACTAGACTTCTTTACGTGGCTATTAAATGTCAATGAAAATACCCTTACCGTCGCTAGCACTATTGCATGTGCATGTACGGCCCGGCCATGGTGCACGTTAGCATCTACTTGCAGCTCCAGCTAGGGTCAACTATATGTGTACACGGTTATAGTTTGACTTGTACTCCTCCATTCCATATTAGTTGTTGCAGATTTAATACAGCTTTGTAGTAAATCAACGACAACTAATATGGAACATACGGAGTAGTACCTATTTATACAGACTTCATTCACCATCCTTATAGTAGATAAAATGTATTCCAAACTTGTCAAAATGTATTCAAGAGTGCCCTTGTTTCAAAGTCCTCATTGCAAGGAACAGGAATATGCCAATGAAACAAAAATTAGACTTTTGGTTCAAAAGATATAGATTTAAATTAGAAAGTCGGAAAAAGAAACATGAGAGGTGGGATGGGTGGGGCTATCAAAAGCTGTGAAAAGCTGAACGCATGGGCCCTATCTAAGGGAATTAAGGGCTAAAGCACATGCAAAGACCAAACTAATTTCTGAATCACGAGGCAATCAGAGGGAAAAAAATATGTGTGCTCCCACACCTGTGCACCACAAATCCTCTCCCTATTGGATGTATGATACAAATCACTATGAAAAGCAACAAAAAAACAGACACAAAGTAAGAATAATAAACTTAGCCTTAACATGCACAATTGTACTCGCCTTATGGGTCACGAGGGGTAGTTCTTAATTAAATAAATATTGCACCAAGAAAAAGAAGGCACGACATGCTTAAAATAAAAGTTGTTCCGCTCCTTCCAAATGTTCCACCAGACAAAAATTGGATGCCTCCAAAAAGCACGGGCCTTAAGAGCAGCATCCTGTATGGCATTTGACAAGTAGGTGGTAGAAGACCATGTAATGCCCACAAACCACCAACAACAACAAAGCAAAAGTACACTCAATGAAATTATGATTTCAGGTTTCCAAGGTGGCAAGAGTTCACATTAAGCAATAAACCAAGACAAGAATTCAGATGCCAGTGTTGCCCTATCATTGTATCATGAGTGTTAAGGGGATCCACTCAACAAAAACCCAAGAGAAAACATTGATCTTATAGAGGCTTTCACATTTCCAAATTTTATGAAGAAAAATGGCACTTGAAGACCATCATACATGAAATGTTAGATCCTAGACGGTGATTACGCAACAATGCCCCACTCATTCTATAATCCCTCCGGTTGTTAAAATTCCCTATAGGCTTGAGTGGAGAGAGGGAGTCTAATAGTAAGATCCATCTCCGCAAGCATACCATCAAGATAAATATTTTGATTGAGGACATATGAGAAGAGTCCTCAAAATTTGTTTTCCAAAAGATCCTCCTGAGTATCTTTTCAATACTAATAGAAGAACCACCTTCTGGAATGCACAGAGTAATGCAACGGTAAGTGGGCGAAAGGGAGAAAACATCACACCACCAAAATGAGCCCACACGACCAAGAGCACGAGGAACCACAACCTGATAATAAGTTCGACAGATAAGAGCAACCAATTTGAAACTCGTGTAGTTGTTTAAGAAAACTCATGTAGTTCGACAGATAAGAGCATTTAACATTTCTGATAAAACTCGTGTAGTTGTTTAACAAAAAGGCCCTCAATTTGAAATGTGAAGATTAATCACACCCAAAAGCGCCTTCCTCTTCGGTCGGAACACTATGGCACACACATCCAAGGATTGTGTCTATTCTCTAGATCATCTTTGGCCCAAAGACAATGCCGACGAGTTCTATCACATGCTTGATCACAGTCTTTTGATGCTTCAATTACCACATGAAATTAGTTATACACGTTGTTATCCTCAACCCACCAGACAACCAGCCAATGAAGATGATCAAACACAACCACGAGAGATCTTGCACAAGCTTGAATCACCTCCAGCTAATATGGAACACAACACTGTAAACCTGCTTGTAGACTAGGGGACTAGTGTTGCTCCTCTCTCACCCAAGGGATCCATATCTATCGGATTAGGTCAAAATCTAAGACTTTAGTAGCACATGAATTCACCAAATTAGGTCAAATAACTCACAAGAATACATCTTTAGAGTCTCCACACAGGCATCACCGCCATGACGCTACAGCTTGACCACAAAACGTGTACACGTTGCACCCATTTGAGGTGAGAAGGACACACCTGACCTAGCGCGATGACTTTGGCCGCCACTTTCCAACAGAAACGCATGCGTATGTGTAAGAGGATCCAACATTTGTCCATGGTTCTTGGTTAGCGATACGACCTCCATGTTTCCTTCATTATGATATTGGCGTATTCTTATTTTTCATTTCGATATAGACAAATATACAAACAATATACATCTTTGAAGCTGCCTAGAGAAGCGCATGAACATGTACAAACTACACATAGATCAGTAGAAAGTGTGTTTATTAGTGCATAGTATAAAATTATAAAATATACCGAAGGACGGTGAAAGGCTAGTAAACATACTGTAATATATAAAGAGCTGCTCAAGGTTAAGAATCTCGGAACGACTGCGGTTAGATTCAGTCCGGTCTTCGTCATCAAAATAGCTAGTAAACAGTCCCGTCCGTATGAACCACGTGTCGATCGGCCCGTACTCTCGCAGGTCAAACTCTTTGCGTGCTGAATGTATCTAAAGGTAGAAAATCGGATCACCGAGTCATTTGAATTTTTTTTTCTCCTGTTCTTTTGGCAAACCTGACACTTTTTTTCCTCGAGCACAGCAACTTTATTGACTTAGAGAAAATGCAAGTGTTATGCATGTCGCTATTGAGAGCTCAGGCTATAGATCACTCAGAATATTATAGTACTCCTCACGCTTTCAAGCATGCACCGCCACCATTGTTGTTGATAGAGTCGCTCTTTGAATGGTCCTGTACTTTGGTGTGGAAGAAGTACCTAACTTCGCATCACGCTAGGAATAAGTAAACTGCCGTACGCTTGCACTTTGGTGTGGAGTCGAGTAGTGTTTGCACTTTGGTGTGGAAGAGTTGTGTTCTCATGCATTATGCAAGAACATTGACCAATGCTCACATATTCATCTTTCTCGTAACATATTACAAGCCCTTACAAGTACAATGAAATAATCACCTGGTATATGTGGTAAGCCATCTCGGAAAATACAAATATTGTCTCAAAAAGTAAGATGAAGCGATGCTTATTCCCATATTGATAGTTCTCATACATGATACAAGCCCCAGTTAGATAAGCGCCCAAAAGGCAGGTGGTCTGGGAAACCACACCGGCAAATGGGATGGTGCGTACGTATGTATGTATACGCGCATGGTATACATTGAGGTAAAAAAAATACCAACGCCTTACACGTGTTGTGGCGTGCTGTTGGGCGGGGTAGCAGGTACGGCGAGGATGGCATTGCGTCTGCCACGCTCAGATATGCTGTTCTCGGCGAACTTTAGGCCAGCCATGTGGAGGCCCTTGCCCTTCTCCTCCTCTGTCCACTCAGACGAGTAGTACTCCTCCTCGGTGGCGTCGGCGCTGGGAGGGACGAGCATGGATCCCCACTGCGGGAAGTGCACGAGCACGACGGGGAGTGTGCACGCGATGATCATGATGCCCATGTATTGCAGCCCTTTGCCGGTCGTGTACTGCGACGAAGTGAAGAAGAGAAGTTGTGTGAGACCCCCGCCCACATTACCGCCTGCGCCGGTCATCCCGGAGACGAGCCCGAGGGAGCGTCGGGAGACGAAGGGGATGACACCATAGACAGCGCCGCATGCAGCCTCGACGCAGATGGAGTATAGAACCATGCATACTATGGAGGTGGGAAGGGTGGATGCACGACCGAGACAAAGGCAGAAGACTCCACCAGCGGTCTGGAGGATCCAAATGTTCCAAAGCCGGGCACGCATGCCGAAGTAGCGAGCACCAAGGTCAGAGAGGTAGCCACCCATGGGGCGTGCAAAGATATTGGCCAAGCCAAAGCAGGCGGCAATGATGCCTGCTTTCCGAAGGTCCAGGTAGAAACTATCATAGTAGTACCCGGCAATCACGTTGTTTGAGGTGAGCTCGACCCCCATGCAATAGCCATAGATGAAGACAAAGATCCATGTACGGTAGTTGGTGATGGCACCCCGGAGAACCTTGGAGAACTTGTCCTTGTTCATGCCACCATTTTTCTGGAGGCTCCTCAGGTTACCATCGGGAAGGTCCTGTCCCAAGGTGAGCACGAGCAAGCCCATCACCACCAACATCATTCCTGGCACGAAGTAGGCGATGCGCCACGCAGTGAAACGCGTCGCACCACATGCCTTGATGGCATCGAAGACGAAGGGCATGATGAGCTGTGTGGCACCTCCACCCATGTCTCCCCACCCCGCTGTTAAGCCGCCGACTGTCCCAATGATCTTGCTATTGAACATGGTGCTGATCCAGTACTGGCATGACACAAAGGTGGCAAGTGAGACACCGATGAGGAAGCGTACGGTGATGTATCCGGCTGGACTGTCGATGACGGACATGCAGAACACCGCCGGTGCAGAAAGCATGATGAGGAAAGCACCGCCGTAGCGTGGGCCAAGAAGGTCGCAGATGGCGCCCATGGCCAGCCTTGAGAAGATGGCGCCAGACACAGAGGCGACCCCAGCATTGCCGATGTCAGCCTTGGTGAGGTTGAGGTTGTCGCGGATGATGGGGATGAGTGGTGCGGCAGCGAAGGTGGAGACAACGCAGGTGAAGAAGGACATCCATCCAAGGTGGAATGCACGCATATGTGGGTTGCCAAAGGAGAAGATTTTGATGGACTTGGCCTTGTGCTCAGAGTCCACCGGCAGCGAGAAGTTGGTGGATGCTGCGGTGGTGCCTGTCGAGCCGATCTCCATTTCCATGTCCTCTTCTGTTGGGGCTCGAAGCCTTCTTCTTTCCTTGGTACTTAGCTCTCTTCAGAGCTGCACCGCGGACTGAAGAGGCGAGAGCTAGGTAGCTAAGTCTCTAGGTTGTAATGGTTGGGTGCTCAAGAAGTTAGAAGGATACATGTATTTATAGCATGCACGGTCCTTACTTCAGTTTGACACGTTCTCTGTCGTATCCTGACGTTTCCTTTTGTCCCCATTTCTCTTGATCTGCTGAAATTAACGCACAACATCAGTCACATGTTTGACCTCTTCTTCTTCTTAATGAGTAAGAGTGTCCATCTGTTTCGTTGAACTTATCAGGGCTGTTTTGTTGAACTTATCAGGGTTGCCGGTGAAAACTATGTATGGGTTCTAACAGGTTCTAAAACAAAGTCCATTATGATGTGAATGCCATGCTATACAAACATGTAAATTCTCAAGTTCGCACTGAAACTTTGAAATAAATAAATATGCTTTTCCATGGAGCTGTCGTAAGCAACAACTTGTTTTCAATTGGATTTTTTCTCGTATCTTTAGGTATGTGCATATTTCACACATCATCATATGCATGATACTGGCCGTGAACCCGTGTTTTAACACACGGCATATGTATAGATACTAGGCGACGTGTGTTTTTCATGTAGTGTGATGTATGATACTCATTTATTTTTTTGCTGGTGTATGATATTTCCTACTATGATCAGCCTTCTCAACAAGTAAAGGAAAAGTAGTGATTAATGGAAGTTTTAGGGCGTCACACCCTAGGTAGTGAATGCCAAGCATGCCAATAAATGGAGGATAACTAAGACATGCGGTGGTGATTTTTCTTTTTTTTTTGAAAGAGAAGTATTTTGAATGAATGCTTGGCGATTGAAAAACGATTCAATTTCTCTTGAGAAAGGTAGAGGGAGGAGAATGTGGCCTTTTATTTGTGATTTTTAAGATTGTTCTTATATACATGAAAGGTGGGAGTAGCTAATATAAACAAAACCACAGTCATTTGCAAAAAAGCATGCACAGTAGTGTTCGTGCCGTTCCATGTTAACTCGTTGGCTCCATATATATAGGAACATGTGGCTCTACGGCCTCTACCTATGTACATACTCCCTCCGTCCGAAAATACTTGTCATCAAAATGGATAAAAAGGTGTGTATCTAGAACTAATATACGTCTAGATACATCCCCTTTTATTGATTTTGAAGACAATTATTCCCGGACGGAGGGAGTAGATATTAAGTTTTGTTAAGTGAATATACTCCCTCCTTCCCGGTTTATAGGGCTTATCTAAAAAAATTCGGTTTTCCGTTTTATAAGTCTCAATTTGATTGTTCCCATCACATGCTCAGATTTCTAGGTGAATTAGTTCATTGCATGCAAGGATTATGAGAAACTTGACCAATGCATGTACTTCATGAATGCATGCATTGCAATTAATGCATTGGTAAACACAATTATTTGAGGAAAACGAGCGCATTAATTGAGTGCTTTTACAAATCATGGAAATTATTTCACCACTCATTATCTACCTTGGTTGGTGAGATTTTTGAATTGAGTCATGTAAATCGGAAAGGAGGTAGTAGTAATATGCAACTTTTATGATATATAGTCATAAATAAGTACTCACTCTGTAAAAATATATAAGATCTATTAGTGATCTAAATGTTCTTATATTTCTTTACAGAGGAGATGTCACATAAATATACTAATAACATAATTGTTGAGCAATGGCTTGTCCCAACCTAATA